>NW_021632362.1:0-76224 GCF_004799145.2 Neltuma alba | reverse complement strand
TTTTCCTCCGAATGTTGATTTTCTGTGAAATTGTTGATTTTTTTTTCTTGTTTGAAGTTTCTTGGTTCTCGATTGCGGACTTGCGGGGATCAAAACCTAGCCTGGACTATCGCACTGCCTTTCGCTTAATTCGATCCTTTACTTGTTTGATAAGAAATCTGAATGAATGGAATCTGATGTTTATGATTACTGGAAAGTGGAAATATATAACAATCCCAGTTAAGATTTGTGGATCCAGTGTCTGCGGATTGTGCTGATTACACCCTCATGTTAAAATATTACCCTTCCAATAAAGGGGAAGAGGAGCCTGGAAAACTTATTAATCTTAGTTAAGGCATATGGGACTATTAGCTTTGAGGACTCTGCTAGCTTATATACAATACATTGATATTATTCACAAAGAAAGCGCTATGCCTCAGCTTATCTGGAGCAAACGTGAGTCGAAGGATGGGATTCTGGGCGTTCCCCATTTGTATATTGCAATCTGTTATGGTCTAAGTTGGAGTTTCCCGTTCAGTATATCATACATGGATGTTCGGAATGTTTGGTTTCTACCCTGTTCTGAAATTGTATGATCAATTTTATACGAGAGCTTCACTTCGTTTTGGGGTCTCATTCCACTGCATTTGTGTTGGACTGCATATTTCAGGTGTATGAGATTTTTTCTTAGGGTGTGGGTGTTTGGAATTTGGAGTTGCCACGACTGAAATTTTCTTCAGCATGCCTATTATATTTGATTTTCCCCTCAAAATTTATGGATTCTTTGAGTGAGAAACATTATAGACCTTTTGGCTAATCCTTCTTGATTCTTATGACAAATCTAACAATAAAATGGATTTTTTATGGTTATGCACTGAAACTTCTGGATTGTGTAGACCATGTTATGTGCTTTACAACTGTTTTTTTTTTTTTTAAATTCTTTTACAATGTAGTTTGTGGTATACTCCAACTGATTACCTTCGACCAGATGGAATTCTTGGTTCTATATAATTTTTTTTTTTGGGGATGAATTTTTGCTACATTCTTTGATATATATTATTTGTTGAAATTGAGTTTTTACACGTTATGTATGCAGGATTTGTGCTTTTCCTTTCTTTGATGATAGATAGGTTGCATCATTACATAAGAGAGCTTCGATTACTCAGGAAGACCATGGAGGCTGTTAAGAAACAGAATCGAAGTTTTGAGGATGGTAAAAACAGCAGTTCTGAAGAGCATAAAGCATTGACGGCGGAAATTGCAACACTGAAGAACAAAATAAAGAATCTGGAATCTGAATGTGAGGTTGAAGGAAGCAAGGCTAAGACTTTGGAAGCTGAAGTGGAGGCTCTGAAAAAGCAATCTGAAGGGTTCCTCATGGAATATGATCGGCTCTTGGCAGACAATCAGAGTCTTAGGAGTCAGTTGGAGGCGATTGACCAGAGTTCTACTCATCTGGAGAACAAAAAGAGCATGTGAGGGTTCAAACTCCTAAGAATGCAGTTTCAGTTTTGCTGCTTCTGTTATGTTGCCAAACGTCATGGGTTTGAAACATAGAGCATGAGGTCGTAGAGAGATATAAATGATAAATGAAGAACGGAGGGATGCTTTTGTATCTTTATTAAACTGGCTGTAGTTAAAAGCAGTTGATATACTTATTAATGTACATTTATTAATGTACATGTAATTTGGCCAACTCTTAATCCATTTCTTGTGATGTTTAGATGTTTGCTAAATGAATGCGCGCCCTTTTGTAACTTGATACCAGAATGGAACCCTAACCTTTCGGTGCCCCTTGCTTCTGCCTCTTGGGTATGTGATGGAATATTTTTGAATTAGACGACATATATACATACAGGCATACATATTTATTTATCAAAATTTGTGACAGGTTAGAACATATCTTTATAATTAACTTGATATTTGACCTAAAAAGAAGAGAGGAAAACTGTGTCCTAGCTCGTCATGCTCCTACTGAAGTTCAAGTACGTTTCACGGAGTGGTTTATCCACCACAAGTTTCACAATCTAATGAAGCATTACTTTCTAAGTAAAATGGAGAGAGTTTTTGTGCGAATTCAAAAGCAGCATAAGTTGCAAATGGAGGCCAGCTTGCATTAGCAGGCGAAGCCATCTTTGACTGTTAGCTCTTTATTTATTTACATATTTAAATATTTTTCCTTCTTCCCTTTGACCTGGCTATCCTATCAGGCTCCTGATTTTCTGAACTGCTCTCTGCATTTTTGCTACTGAATTTTGATGGGGTTACTCTTATACAACAATGAATTACTGATGCAATATAGCGGCTTTATAAACCAAAAGAATCAAATCCTTCATAATAGTTAGGGAATTGTAAATTGTTTCGCTGTAACCATCATCCCCCTCTCACTCAGTGCCATTAAATGCAGGCATGGCAAACCGTCCATTGTTGACCTGCTAATATGGCACCATCATGTTTAGCGATAACCATCGACATACCTGTCCTTTTCATTGCTATCTATTTGGGTTCACGTCTCTGCAATATGGTTTTCCCCTTCTCGTCTGATTTCATTGTACCTACAACCATCATCAACTTAATCTTGGTGATCATCATGACACAATAACTGAAAGGGCATAGTACTTTAGGAATAAAATAAGCATGTTGCTTAAAAAATAAAGAGTTATATGTAATTTTTAAGTATTTGTTATTTAATTCTAAAAGGAAAACGTGGTTT
Organism: Neltuma alba; assembly: GCF_004799145.2. Classification (NCBI taxonomy): domain Eukaryota; kingdom Viridiplantae; phylum Streptophyta; class Magnoliopsida; order Fabales; family Fabaceae; genus Neltuma; species Neltuma alba. Next base: position 73,532 of record NW_021632362.1, on the reverse strand, counting down.
AAAAAAAAAAAAAGGCACGGTGAACAGATCAAAAATACCAACATAAGCAATCCTTTATTGGCTCAACATTCTACGATGTGCCTTTTCTGGCCGATGGATTCCATTTCTGCAGCTAATGCCGAGATCTTTTTTGTTGGCCATTAATATCTTCACTAATTGTACTTAATTGACATAAGCAGGGTCAAGAATCCAACAGGTTAATTCTAATACGACTCTGCTCAACTAAGTAGGCAATTTCGCCTTTGCCATTTGAAATCGGACTGGGACCATAAACTTGCCTGCTGATTTTTTAGAAAAAGAACCTGCGCCAATCTCGGTTACGTTTTTGCAGACTATGAATTTCTTCTGAAAAGAACATTATTCATGTATCGTATGGAGAACCTGAATAGTTCTGTACAAATGTGTAGTGGCATGCGGCGACAAATGGGTCCTTGAACCCACCGGATGACGCAGAAAATTTTGACTTGCAAGTTATCCACTCACCACTACTTCTGCTCTGAGAAGTGATAGCTTCTCCCCTCAGAATGCTTCAATATTAAAGTAGGATAAAAGTTTAGATAAGTTAGTTCTTAATTTGCAAGGGTCAAATAAGCTTTAAGGCTCAATAAGCATTTAAAGAGATGCTTATGGTAACAGGGTCTTGACAGAATCATGATTCAAACATATACCTTTATAAAGCATGAAAGAAACACATTTCTATGAACCGTACTAACCTTCCCTGTGTGCTTCAACTTTTTAGGTAGAGCATTAAAGGTGTGTGCATTCGTGCGTACAGCTTGATCCATTTCCTACATTTCAGACTCTGATTTGGCGCAGTGACCAATACAGACAAGCCTGGTTTCAAATCGTGAATTCATTTGAAGAGTCATTTGTATGCAATGCTTCACCAACTTCTGCGGGCGAAAGCGATGTGCATGGAAGTGGATGTTTGTGTGGGGGCACAAATCAACGTGACGTACCCAATAAGTGATGCTTCTTGGAAAAATCACAAACATTGAGAGAATTTTCCAATCTATAGTCTTCATGTACTCGAATGCAGCCAAGAAACTTCATTTAATATAGAAATTAATGCACGCCACTCGATTGTTCACGCGCGTTTCGGTGTTGGAGAAAATCTTCAAGTCTACAAAGGTATGAGCGTCGATATTTTAATCTACTATGAACCAAATTCCTTCTATATAGCTGCTTCGTGAGGAAACAAAGAAAATAAGGACGTAGTATCAAACACCTAATGCGCACAAGACAAGACATGAGTTTCCATCGGTAATTTTCATTCGGATCTTTCAGAAAACGATAAAAAGCAAGAAGCTCTAGAAGTTTATCCAAAAAGGGTCCGAGGAAGATCAGGTATAGCTGTAAAGTAAACTGACGACAGAGAACAGTACAGTTCGTGAATCGTGTGTGAAACAAAGTCCAAAAGGAGCAGCCGAGTCAGCACCCTAAAATTCCATTTTTAAATCGTTATTTTATTATTTGGCTGCTGTCTCCCACCCTCCGCCCGAAACAGGACGAAAAATTCTCTGCAACTTGCGCTACCCGGTCTCTGGCTTCTGCTTATAAATTTCGGGAGAACCACACCAGAATGATCGTAGCAAAACAAAACAAAAAAAAAGGCGGAGTCCCAGAAAGATTCACGACCTCATATGGCAGTCTCCATCGACGTTCCAATAATCAGCAAAATCCAATCTTCCTTAACCTCTATTCTTTCGAATTTTCATGCAGGATACTTCAGAATCAGCCTGTCTCTCTCAAGCCAAGCCTTGTTATGGAAAATCCTGAAAGAACAAATCCAAGACGCTCATACTCTCAGACATATATTCTCAGTAATGCCCTCCACGGCCTTCATTCTCCTTTGGTCCCTCTCACTACTCACACTCACGGCCCTCTCTCTTCTCTACCTTCTCAGGTGCTTCTTTCACTTCGACATGGTGAGGGACGAATTCCTGAACAGCGTCGGAGTAAACTACCTTTTTGTCCCTTGGATTTGCTGCCTAATGTTGCTTGAATCATCGCCGTTTCTTCCCCGAACCGCAATTTGTCATCAAGTACTATGGAGTGTGCTGGTGATGCCGGTGTTGGCGCTGGATTTGAAGATATACGGCCAGTATTTGACCAAGGGGAAGAGGCATCTAGCGATTGTGGGGAATCCGACGAGCCAGTTGACGGTGATAGGGAACATGGTGGGGGCGCAGGCGGCGGCCCGTGTGGGCTGGAGGGAGAGCGCGATGGGGATGTTTGGGGTTGGGATGGCACATTACGTGGTACTGTTCGTGACGTTGTATCAGAGGTTGCCTGGAGAACACAATGGAGGTGTTCCGGCGACGCTGAGGCCGGTGCTGTTCTTGTTCTTTGCGGCTCCGAGTGTGGCTAGCTTGGCTTGGGGCTCCATTATCGGCCACTTCGATTCTGCCTCCAAGATGCTATTTTTCCTCTCCCTCTTCCTCTTCATGTCGCTGGTAATTCTTTCTTTCTCATCATCACGTGTTTACAGTTTCATCATTGGGGTTTCTGCTACTGAATAAATTCGTTGGAAAATATGAACAGATAACGAGGCCGGTGATATTCAGGAAGGCGATGAGGAAGTTCGACGTGGCATGGTGGGCTTATTCGTTTCCTCTGACGGCTCTGGCATTGGCTTCGGCTCAGTACGCCGAGGAGGTTAAAGGAGCCATGCCGCATGCGCTCATGTTGCTTCTGTCTTCCATCTCCGTCGTGGTGTCTCTGTTCTTAATGGTCGTCACTGTTCTTCATACCAACTTACGCTTCTCGTAGCACTGTGCAACAGCATGATCCAAGATTTTTCTGTTCTTGTAATTTTGTGTACATATGAAAAATTCTCACGTTATAATCTCCCCCCAGAAAATTGGGGTTCTCTCATTGAATTATCTCTATGATCTTTTTCCATTTTTTGACCAGCGCTGTATGATCCTTTTTTGGTTTCTTCTTCGAGCAGTAATTGTTATCACACACAAGTAAAACTAAAAATATTATTTATTTTACTGTTATTGACATACGAGTAAGTTTATATTTCTAAATCCTCGTGTGCCAATACAAAATTTGAGATTTATTAAATAAAATGGAAAAGTAAATTCTTTCCTCAGATTTACCCTCCCTCAATTAATTATATAACTTGACGTAATCTCTGAATTTTTAACGCATCGCAGTTAAAATTAAGACTCAGTTGTATATAGGGCTTGTGGAAGAAGAAAGATCTGCAGAAAGTAGGAATAAGTCGCAAAGCCACGAGAAGGAAGAGTGCGAAGAATAGACAAAAGCGTGGACGGAAAATAAGAGAATTGAAAGCCACCATTTTTCCCTAGTTTAGTTTCCCCCCAGTTTAGCCTTACATTTCCCTAACAAGCCAGCCACCAAAATTGGGTAGAGGAATCTTGTGGCAAGTGTATAAAGGAATCTTATCGCAGTAAGGTGTTATTTATATTTTTATTGTATACAGCATAAAAAATCTCGAAACATCACAACTAATTATTTACATGCATATGATAATACTCTTGTAGTACTTAATATAGAACCTAATTAGAGAATTAATGTTGGTCCTATATGTAAAATCTATTTTATATGTTTACCAATTTTTTTTCAAATTAGCCTTATTATTATTTTTCAACAATAATTAAGTAGGAGAGGGAGGGAGGAAATTAAGAAAAATACTTAGGGTATTAAAAAAAATATATCATATTAACTAATTTAACTAATAACCTTAATCTAAGGACCCAATGAGTAATAAATAAGTAAAACAAGTTATCTATACAGTATGGAACAAGTAAATCCTAAAATAAAAACCATGTTTTTATGATGTGTTTGGTTCAAGGGGAATGGAATGGAAGGAAGGGAGAAGAAATTATTTATATTCTTAATGTACACAGGTTACCAAGTTAATTAGTCTTGCTCATGCTTGTTGTCTCCTATGATCCACAATATGCTTTATTTAGTCTTGTTTAGGGCTCCCCCCCCGCCCCCGGGCGGCTATTTATGAAACATTATATGCTCTTTTCTGTTGGCTAAGTTTTTGTTTATATTTCTAAATCCTCGTGTGCCTGTACAAAATTTGAGATTTATTAAATAAAATGGAAAAGTAAACTTTTTCCCCAGATTTCCGCTCCCTCAGCTATTGATTATTAACTTGACGTAACCTCTGAATTTTTAACGCATCGCAGTTAAAATGAAGACTCAGTTGTATATAGGGCTTGTGGAAGACGAAAGATCTGCAGAAAGTAGGAAGAAGCCGCAAAGCCACGAGAAAGAAGAGTGCAAATAATGGAGAAAAGCGTGGACGGAAAATAAGAGAATTGATCAAAGCCACCACTTTTCCCCAGTTTAGTTTCCCACCAGTTTAATCTTACATTTCCCTAACAAGACAGACTCCAAAATTGAGTAGAGGAATCTTGTGGCAAGTGTATAAATTAAAGGAATCTTATAGCAGCGTGTAAATTTTTAGTTTGCAAGCGTATGAATATTCTGAAATACATTAAGGTGTTATTTATACCTTTATTATACACAGGATAAAAAATCTCGAAACATCAGAAGTGATTATTTACACGCATATGGTAATACTCTTACAATACTTAATATAAGACATGATTGAAAAGTTAGTGTTAGTCGTGTATGTAAAACCTATTTCATATATTTACTAATTTTTTTCTTCACATTAACTCTATTGATATTTTCCAACAATAATTAAATAAGAGGGGGGGAAGAGAATTAAGAAATTTTTCTTAATCAACATGTTAATTAACATTCTTAATATTAAAAAAATCATATTAACTAATTTAATTAACATTCTTAATATATTCAAATTAGTTAATTAAGTCTTACATTAAAGACCGAATGAATAATAAATAAGCAAAACAAGTTATTTTTGCAGTATGGAACAAGAAGATCCTAAATGTTTTTATGATGTGTTTGGTTCAAGGGGAATGGAATGGAAGGAAGGGAGAGGAAATTATTTATATTCTTAATGTGCAGAGGTTACTAAGTTAATTAGTCTTGCTAAAGCTCGTTGTCGCCTATGATCCACAATATGCGTTATTTAATCTTGTTTAGGGCTTCTTCTTTTTTCCCCCCTCGCTACTTATGAAACATTATATGCTCTTTTCTGTTGGTTTAGTTTTTGGGGATGCCAATGTACGTAGTTTCAATAATTTTTAAATTAGAAAGTGTCGATAACCTTCCCACATATTGATTCGATGCTTCATTTCCCCCCCCCCCTTCTCTCTGTGTGTGTTTTTGCGCATTGACAGACATTTTTGGTTAAAAATCTTAGTGAGTGTCCCCTTCTACCCTGATATTATGCATGGAATATTTGTTCCCCGTCCTAGTTGGGATATATGGTTTCCATTTCTAATGGAATTTTTTGTTGCAGTGTGCACGGGAATAATATATTGCTTTTCTTTATGAGTTATTTCTTTCACACTTGTTTTTCTTGTGTAATCAAAAGGTCACATTATATAACAAGACTTAAAAATGAATTACTCCTCCGGTCCTTAATATAGGACCTAATTGTTGAGGTAGTTTTGGTCTTAAATATAAGAGTCATTTCTCATATTTATTAATTTTCTCTAAGTTACCCCTATGGATACTCTCTCAACCATAATTAAGTAAAAAAGGAAGAGGGGGTATTAAGTAAGATGATTATGGTATTTTAGAAAAAACATATCACATTTTTTATAATTAACTAACTTACCTAACTTCCTTAATCTAATCAAATTAGTTAAATGGGTCTTATATTAAGGATCGGAGGAGTATATTATTGGCTGCTCATGTTTAGAGGATCTCCTTGAAATGAATAATTGAGTGATATTAGTAAGTATATGCTTTCTTTCCACGCTCTTTTATGCTGTTGTCTTCATTCTATTCTGCCCATTCCAGTAGCCTCTCTCCTATGTGCTAGACTGCTGTAATCTTCATTTACTTATTCCATGGACCAGTCAAAATTAGAAAATAGATCATCTTGGAATGCAATTATAGTTTCAACATGCTAGCTTCTTCTGCTTCACAGACAGTCTCAAGAATTATGTCATTTTTTATATTTCGTTTTGGGAAGGGAGGCTGTAGAAATTAATGGGGTTTGAATCTGACATGGGCTGGTCATCAAAATTAGGTTTGAGGAATTGAATCAATTGGCAAATGAAGAAAGAAAAAGAAGTGATAAAAAAAATCAAAGTCTAATTCACTTTATTTCTACTATAAAAAAATCAATTTGTAATATTAGGAATACGAATTCACAGAATTTTTGTGATGTATCCTCTTTGTCACAAGCATATGTATTTTACAAATTATCACAAACCCAAGTTATTAACTTATATAAGTATAAATTAAGATCCGTTTTTGAATATCATGGAACACCTCTTTTTCTTAAGAATGAACTAAAGGATTATCTTTTTGGAGTACAAGGAATATCTCATTCCAAATTAAAACATAAGAGCGCTCCCAATTCTGTAATGAATCAATGGACAAATTGGTTAAAAGGTCATTATCAATACGATTTATCTCAGAATGGATGGTCTTAGATTAGTATCCCACAAATGGCGAAATAAAATGAATGAACGCCATGTGGCTCAAAATAAAGATTTAACCAAATATCATTCATATGAACAAAACGGATTAATTCTTTACAAAAAACATGAAATAGATTCATTAACAAATCAAAAAAAAATGATGGAGAATTATTTTACATGTTAAACTTCATCATTTAATTTTATATAATGTTTCAATTTAATTTTTTAACTCTAAAAAATATATTTTTGGTCATTTAATCCTAAAACTATTAGGTTTAAATAATGATTTTTTGCAGCAGTCGTAGTTGTCTTAAAAAATAAATTTAATATATTAGCATTTGAGAATATTTTATCAGTATTTAAGATCTTAATGTCATCATTTTTGTTAACAATTTCAGGGTTAAAAAACTTTTAAAGTTAAGGGTCCAAGTTAAAACTATGTATGAAATTAAAAGAATAAATGTATAACTTGCCCTATTTTACACCTACAAAACGGATTTTATGGTTTCATACACGGGAAAAAGAATTGAATATAAAGGAATAATCAAATAAACAAAATTTAAGAAAGAAAACGTGGGTTGGCGGTTCAAACGAGTTGTCTTCATTGGCAAAATGTTAGTTCATTCAGATGGGCTTTTCCAACCTGGCCCACCGAACCCACAGTTCGCTTGCGGTTACAGGTTGACTCTTATTCTTAGTCAGGTTTTTTTTAAATGGATTTTTTTTATTTATTCATATTCTGAGTTTCTTTCCCAAGGAAATATTTCGTTAATGTTTATTATAATTTACAAATATACCTCCGCAAAAGAATTACATCCCGCAGTACCAGGACTTTTTCTTGGGCCGAAAAGAACCGAGTATATTATGAAGAAACCAAAAGTGGACTACAAAAGAAGCCCAAACAAGTCAAAACTCGGCCTTTGCCAGTTGCGATGGACACCAAAAAAAAAAATTGAAAAGTTTTTCTATTTGTGCATTTTACGCCATCCTCTTGCAATATTTTACTTCAGGCCTTGGATGAACTCCTCAATTTCTCATACTTCGGGGAAAAAGGGGGGGGGGGGCTGCTATTTCATTCCTTGATCTTCCCGGCACTATCATATTTTGATCGAACCATACTTTATAATTCAATACTAATTTTCTGAGGAAAAAAAATTATTACTTTTTGTATCATTTTCTATACGGAAAATAGGCAACATTGAGTTATTCTGGATCAAAATGGAAAAGAACAAAGAAAAAAGGAGGGTGGACTCTTGAACCAGTCTCATGGCTCCAACGTATCAAACCAAACCATAAAGCAGATTCTACCAATTCTGGTTCCTGCGGTTCGAAGTCTCTCTCTTTTCACTCACTTTTTGTATTGCTTTAACCTTTCTGTGGCTAGTCATCATGTTGGGACCTACTATTATGTTTGAATAAACAGCATGTCCAAATAATCTTGAGATATTTCGTGTGGACATGCTGACAAGATCAAACCCAAATTGTTCTCCATTCTGAGGCCCAAACAACGCAGATGCTTCGACAAAACTATAAAAGGGTATGCCCAGTATAATAATAATTTTTTTAAAAAAAAATGCTTCTCTATGGACAGAGTCTTGACACAGTGGAAGTGCGTCTACAAAATCGAATTTTTCCAAGAAGAGCCTTCATTGACCAAGTGTCTTTATAACCTGCTCCTTGCTTACACAATATTAATAAGATTTGATTGAGTATTGGTATTGACTTTACTTTGAACTTTCAATTCCGGCAATCCTATACCATCCACTGGGTTTTGACAGGACTCTTGCCTTCAAGATAAATATGCAAGAAAAAATCAATCAAAATTAGTGCTTCAATAATCAATATTTATTAAATCTATGACCATATCTTGCATACAAGGTCGCCTAACCTAATGTGATATTTTGCTGCACATGAGCATATTCTTGCGATGCGTTCAAAACTGGGACCTTTATTTTTATTGATGTTGTTATTTAAGTTGGTTTAGAGTTCTGAGAATTTAAATCCTATACCCACCATAATAGACACATGAACTTACAAAGGAGCGAATGAGAAAGGGACAAGCAGAGCCACCAAAGAGCAAAGTGAGACACTGCAGCAAATGTGGGTGACCACCGTGGTTCCCTTGCGTTCATAGAAATCGACCGGTACAACTAGAGACAGCTTGGGAGGTTTTTAAGATGGAAATAAACTCTTGCGACATGTCTACCTCCTTGTTTGGTTTTTGTTCTTAGAATTTACTACTACTCTTTCTGCCAGCCAAATATGTAATGCTCAAGGCAATGTAATTAATGGAGTTTGGCCTCAACTGAAAAGTCTGTCCTGTAAAATTAACTACAGAGGAATAGAGAAAGAGATGGAGAGGAAAGATTGAATCTTGAATAAATTAATCACGAATAAGCTGACATGGAAGCTTGTATCACCCTATTAACAGTGCCTCTCTCAAAATTGTAATGAGTACTAATCATATCACTAATTTCACTAAATTCGTAATTTCCGGTAAAACACCCACTAATTCTACTACTTCTAACGTTGCTTTTCACCGACTCTTCCAAGTCATCGTCGCTGGTTGAAGCTGATGTTTCATCGATTCCTCTGATTGTGACCCAGTTATCATCACTCGTCAATCTGGGTTCCCCTGAGAACTCAGCTAGCCTTCTGATTCTATCAGAAGCAGAATTTTCGAACCTCGTACGGATCAAATTTCCGTGAGTTTCCGGTTCTTCCATGGAATTCCAAAACCCCTGCTCAAGTACGCATGTGGGTGAACTCGAATTGAGTTTTTCAATTTCCTTCTCGATGGATTTCGAATTGAATTCCGTGACGAATGGGTGTTTTAACAGTTGAGTAGCCGTCCATCTCTCTGTCGGATTCCTCCTCAAGCACTTGTCTAAGAAATCCTTTGCTTCCTCCGGTAGAGACCCTGGAATCTCGGGCGTCTCGCCGGCATATGCTATCCGGTGAAGAACCGAGAAAGGGTCCGACATGTTCGGCCACGGCGAATCCCCAGTAGCCATTTCAATCACTGTGCACCCAAGTGCCCAAATATCACCAGCATACCCCTGTTCATCCCCACGCGCCACCTCCGGCGCCATGAACATCGGCGTCCCGCTGATCGGCGCTGCCGTGTCATCAACCCGCTTGGCACACCCAAAATCCGAAATCTTCGCTCCATCTTCACCGATCAATATGTTGGTGCTCTTAATATCACAATGTGCCAACTTGTTGGAATGTAAATACTCCAGCCCCTGCAAAATTTGCCACGTATAGAACCCTACCAACCCTAAGTCGAGGCGGCCACCGTGCCGTTGAACCGCCTGAAGAACAGTACCGAAGGGCATGTACTCCATGAAGAGATTGTAAAAGAGCTGGTTATTCTCTCTACTAACATCACACCCTTTATAGGCAACAATATAAGGAGAGGACACAGTAGACAGGATACTCTGTTCTCTCTGTAAGAACTGAGAGCGAGAGAGCCCCGATGACTTGACGGCGAAGACGAGGTCAGAGCGTGAGGAGGAGGCGAGAGAGACGGTGGCGGAGGAGCCGCAGCCTAAGATATGGCCTCTGCTCCAATCCATAGTGGGAAAGCAAAGGCTTGTGAATGTACGAGTTAAGGAGCTGATGGGTGGGGTGTGAGTATATATATGTGTTGAAGGAGAAACGGGGGCACGGTTAAAGGCGATGGAGGGCGTTTAATTTTTAAAGGGGTTGGTTATAATGGTTGGCGCTCTCTCCTTCTCTCCATAGCTTTTTGGAGCCCTTTTTCTCTCTCCGGAGGTGAGAGTCGCTTCAAGGGGAGTCCTCCACGTGGCAAAATTTGGTAGGCGTTTTAGGCATCAGGTTAACCCGGTCGGCAATGGCTTGCTAATCGCCACGTGGTATTTGTTTCGTGTTCCTTAGTTACGAGCTGGTCCTGCCTCCATTTAATTGTTTAAATTCAGTATTTACAGTATATTTCCAAAGAAAGGCTTTTGTATTTCAATTTACTTAAAAATATGATATACAATACCTCACAACCCTTATTAAATCTCGTGAACAGGCCCTCATATCTTTTTGCCAGTTTTTTTTTTTTAATTTTAATTCCATCATACCAAACGGGTGGATCAAACTGGGATCTTCTTGGCAGGGTAATTGAACAAGATATATTTCTTTATTCTTTCTTATAATCGAATAAAATCTATCATCCTTTTATATAATGTATTTAAATTAAATTGCACATCATGTATAAAAGAGATTATGGACGCCACTTATCTGTCCTGTGACATATAAGTACAATATAATAAAGGGAGAATTACATTCAAGTCCCACACAAGAGAAATAATCACTATAAAGTCTCAAGTAACAACCTGAGCAGCTTGAAATAACAAGTCTTACAGTGAGAATGACAACTTCTGGGACTTGTTTTTTAATTACTTGGGACCTCATTGTAATTCTCCCAATATAATAAACTACTAAACCCTAAACCCCATTATGATAAATAACTTGTAGTTATTTAAAATTTAATTTTTCTCTTTATCATTCTGAAGGAAACTTGTATTTCTCAATCTTATTCGTTGAATCACGGGCTCAAGTTTTTCTTTTTTCTTCGTTAAAGAAAGCGATTATCGAATCAAATTGATGTAATATTCTAAAAAAAGGATAAGATGCATATCTTGTGTGTGTGGATAGCTGGAAATATCTATCAATTATTGTTAAATCCACTAAATATCTACGAGACAATATTAATTAATTATTGTCATGATTGAATATTTTAAATATTAACTGCGACAGAGTTATGTACCGTGCTTATAACATAAAATTCAAGACACTGTATCATATAGAAGTTTGAAAATAGTCATTCGAAATTTGGGAGGCGTACAAGTAAATAAATTTAAAAATAATTTTTAATTGATAATTAACTAACCTCGGTTTAATGAGTTGATGAGACAGAGATGTGTGTAGTTTTGAAGATTAAGGTATGAGATTATGCGATGTGGAGGTTAGAGCGTGGATAAGGTAGCTGGAGTGGACAATCAAATTGAAACAAAATTCTGGGGTTTGTTTCGTAGTTCGTTGGCTCCAACTTTGAAATTAAAGTTGGAGTGTGAAAGGTCATCATAATATAAGGGTGTGGGTTGAACCACTACCGATAACACACACACACGGATGAAACTTGGTATCTTTAATGTCTTGCTTTCTAATTTTAATGGCATCATAATAAGACTTCAACTTTGTAATGTGAACACACACAAAGGCTGACAAATTAAGAGTGTGTTTCTGGAGGAGAAAGAGTATACGGTAATGGTCAATTGGGTGCAGATACAGTGTTTGGCCATCCATATATGGATGTTTCCTATTCCTCCAATTTGAAATTGAAACACGCTGTGGGTCTTTTCGTTGACGTTGACTCCATCCATAAGAGTGCTCTCCTAACCTTTTTTCACGTTCCACTACTCTGCAATTAGTATTGGAAGATTCCCAGATGGCATTTATGCTTACTTTGAAACTTAATTTTTCCTCAGCAAAATTTCATGTTCGAGTTCTATAAATATTAACAAAATTATATTTAAAAAAAATTCCCTTTCTTAATTAACAAAAGCTTAAAAGAGTATTTACAAAAATATGGGTTAATATAATTTTTTTCTTCTCATTTTAATTCTAGTCTCTAAAATTTGAAATGAGTGTTTTTCTTCTTTTTGCCAACGTGAAATCTGTGTTTTTAGTTCTTCAAGTTTGAAACCAGATTTAACTTATGGAGATTAACATGTATAGACAGAGTAAGTTTCAATAACAAAAACACTAGTTTCAGATTTCATAAATCAAAATTAAAACAAGATTAAATTTTGTGAACTAAATAATATATTAACCCTACAAATGTTTCCACACATGTCGTTGATCCACAAAGTCCTGATTCAAATACATGTTATCTTGAGGACATGAGTTGCATTTTAATTTTACCAGCAAAGAATTGTTTAAATATTGAGATAATCGATGATATTGAATATGAAGTTAGGAGTGACGGAAGATAAAATCATAGATGACGTAAATTATTGAAATAAATGGCATGAATTTATGATACAAGTTAGTTAAATGGATTATTAAAAAGGTGGGTATACAATATACTGAGGTTTGAGATGACGAATGGACCACGTAGGAGAGGGTGAAAAATCGGAAGGCGAAAAGTACCAAATGGCCATTAAAAAAATAGGATATACTTCTTATTATTCCATTTTCATGGCCGCTTCTAGAAAGGAGGCCATATGATATGTCCTCAGGGGAAGCAATCATGATACTACTACAATTTGACAAACAGGGACTCACCCTTTTTTTAAAAAAAAATTATTTTAAAAAAGTGTTTCTTTTTGTTTTCAATGCTGCTTGTTGTCGTGTCATGTGTGCCGCACGAGATCATCGGACCGATGGTGATCCCCCCTCACGTCGCTCTTCCGCCAATCAAAATCAGCCTCACATTTCTCAAAATGTATCATTTCAACAACACTTCCTTATAATATTGACGCCGACCTCTTTCGCCACCATAAATGGAATGTATATTTAATATTTTAATATTTAGTGCTTATGCTTCGTTCCATTTGATCATCGTCATCATGAAGTCAGTAAATGGGCAAAACACAAGCAACCTCTTCTCATCACATATTTTCACTCGTCCATTTTATTAATTTAATGTTAATTATTACTCCCTCCGTTTCTTATTATAAGAGACATTTGATGCTTATGACATGTTCCCATATATAAAAGACACTTAAAAGTTGTCTCTATTTTTTTGTATTGATTTCTTATTTTACTCCTATTTATTTTGTCTCCAACTCATACTCTCTTTCTCTCCCACTTCTCTTTCTTTTAATAATTTAATTGTTCTCTCATACTCTCTCTCTTTATTAATGGGAGTATTGTTGGAAAAAACATTATACTTTTTACATATTAATTGTCCTCAACTAATTTTAACTGTTTTTTTTATCAATGTAATTTAGTTATTTCTCTTATAATAAGGAACGGAGGGAGTAGTAATTAAGGCTATGGTTATTCTCATTAGAATATGTTGTTTATATTCCACACTTGCCAAACAAAATCATCTAATCTGATTTAATTTTTATAGTAATAATCTGAGGCCACAAAAAATTGAATGTTTTTGAGTTTAGATTATGAGAGTCATGTCGAGAATCTTATAATAAAAAAAAATTCCTCTCTAGATCCATACACATAAAAATTTAGTTCATATAAATTCATAAGACGGCATCATTGAGTTAGAATTTTCTCTTTGTTGTTTCTACTATGATTGATTCTTAATTCAGTAGAGTGAATTTCTGATCTTCTCGAACTAAAAAAAAGGAGAGCGAACTTTTTAATAATAACTGAAAAGAACCAGCCTACAGAAGGGGGCGGCCCCACAAAGTACAAACTGGCACTGTTTTGCAGTTAATGTAGCTTATGAGGGAAAAAGAAGAGTTAAAGTGAATAGTTAAACATCGGGAAGAATTGCAATAGTTTGTCTTACAAAAAATAACTTTTAAAAAATCTCAATAATAATAAGTGAGGAGAAACTTGTTATCACAAGTTACTCAATTGTCATTAAGATTTTATAATAATCATATTTTTTCTAAAAAAATTTATTGCAATTCTCCCTTAAAATTGTATGAAAAAAAGGAAGAGACAAAAGACTGAGGCTCTGTTTGGATAGCACCCCAAACCATGGTTTGGGGACCCAAACCATGGTTTGGGGAAAATGCTACCCAAACAGCCTCTCCAAAAACCAAAACCATGGTTTTGGGTCAAAATTATGGTTTTGACTCCAAAACCATGGTTTTGGAAAAAGCAAAATTTTTTTGCTTTTGGAGAAAAAAGGGAGAGTGTGAGGATCTATATGATATGTATCTTGTTATTTTTTTTATAAACATATTTTTTTATAAATATATTTAATCTTATATTTTATAAATATATATAGACATTAATTATTTATTAATTATATTATCTTATGTATTATTAATTATGTTGGTAAAAAACATATTATTAACAATTTTATTCTTCAAATTAAAATATATCATAAAATCTATTTTTTCTGTAATTATCATATTAACTTATGTCTTTTTTTTAGTAATTTGTATATATAAAAAGTGCTTCTGATAACAACTATCCAAACACTATCACTTCTCAGAATCACTTTTTTACAAAATCTATTCTTCACAGAATCTATTTTTTCCAGAATCTATTTTCCAGAATCACTTTTTCAAACCACGGTTTGGTTTCATCCAAACACACCCTGAATAAATAAACACTCATCGGCTTGATCCCAATGTATATATGAATACAAAAATGCTTTTAAAAAAATTATTGCCAATTGAATAAAAAAAAAACTTAAATCCAACCCAATCAAATAAATAGTGGTTTATTAAAAATAAAAAGAGATTGGACGGATAAAAGGGGAGTGAAGAGTGAAGAAATGGATTGACAAAGACCACACTCTTTAACTTAACGAAATCTATGATTGCGTGCGTTAGCTTTGATGGTTTGTCCAATCTTAGGCGTGACATAAACGTTAACCAATCCCCCCTCTCCCTCATCTACCTCCATAATCATGCCTCTCTAATCCCCATTCCTTCTTTTTTTTTATATTCTCAATTAATCAATCACACACACACACACACACATGTGTGTGTGTGTGCACCTAATTAACAATAAAACAAATAAATAAATAAAGGTTGGGATGGTGTGAAATAGAAGCCAACACAAGCAATGAAGAATGGAAATGATTAAAGTGTTAAGAGACATAACAGGGACCTTACAACTCGTGATCACCAACAAGGAACAAATTAATAACACACACGCACACACGCAGAGTTCAGCGTGAATGTTGAGGGAGGTTGAGATGAGAGGGTTACGTGCCATGTCACAGCACCACCCGGCCAATGAAACGGGCTACCCGGTTACTCGCTAACCGTCCCCTGCCGTTGAACCCCTCCAATTAGTGCAACTAATTACAGCAGAGAATGGTCGGGGTTTGGCTTAGCGGGGAAGGTATAACGTATGGATGGTTAATGCCGGGAGAGGCTTAGGGCACACGCAACTCACGTGGACCTCTCTTTTTCCCCACTCTCTGAGCTTCTGGAGACGACAGGGGAAGAAGAGTAAGTTTTGGTTCAAAAAGGCAAAAGTGTGGGGTCCATTGTCAGGACCTACGACCACGTAGGAAGGTAACACGTGTGAACACAGCGTCATAAACAGCACGTTTTTTAATTTTGTGCAAATATATGTGGTCGTCAAAGTCACCACGTTAACGTTTCCATGTGTTTGGTGTCCTCCAACTCCCTAATCAATTAGTATTTGTAATTCTATCTACTATTCTTATATTTTCTTCTTATCCTTCCTGCCTCTTTCTCCATCTACCCTCCCATATACTTTTACTCATATTTCAGATATTTCATATATATATATATTAAATGGTACAGGGAGTAACCACACCTCAAATATATTAATCCCTTGGACAGGTCAATTAATTCGCATAATGTAACTTGTCTTGAATATTACTTTTTCTTGTTTGGTCAACCAAGCAGCTACGTGTCGTATTAATCTAATTGAACTTTTGCTCTTGTTCAGATTATTGACTCATTCTACAGCTACAACGGTCCCTCTAGACTATCAAAATTAATTAATCCAATACTTTCTTATTAGCAACGAGAAGGAAAACATATTTTAACAAGAGAAGCACACACACACACACACATATATATATTAATGTCGTAAGATTATAAATAAGATCGAAGCTATAACTTTCTGCTTAGCGAAAAATATATGCATTCATGTGACTAATTGACATTATTATATATAACTAACATTGCGAACGTGTCATTATATAACTCACATCTTGAGAACTGTCCCTTTTTTAATTTGACATGGAAACACATTAATATGTGAAACAACACCGAAATTTGACGTGGTTTCGAGAAAGCAATCTGAGTTTATTTTACAAATCAACTGATTTTTAATTTCGACATGTTTTTAGTTTGGCACATTCATTTGCTTTTTCAATCAACATCACGACAAGGCTTCTATAACAAGAAGATAAAATATGGATGACTGTTTCACACTAGTTAAAAAGATAAATTTAAATGTTATACAGTGACAAAATCAATAATATGTAAAATTAAAACGTAGATTGCTTCTATATTTAATGTAACCTCTTTGTCAGATCATAATAGATATATTATTGTATCATTGAAAAACCTGAATTATTGGGAAAGAAAAAAGGATAGGGAAGATCGAGTAGAGGTAACTGGTAATGAAGTCGGAGGAAATAAAGAAGGAGCAGGTAATAATAGCGATGGTGACGAGGAAAGGAAAAAAAGGAAAGCAGTTATGATTATGATTTTGAAACGAAAACGTGAAACAAAGGTTGCTAATATAATATAGATGGAGTTGGCTTTCATGAGAGAAAAAGGGCAAAAGAAGCAAGTTTCATTGGCCAAGGCATGCTTGGCGGCATATTCAGCAACTGTACTTTTCCTTTCCTTTCCTTTTCTTTCATTCTTCCTTAGACGCTCCGTTATCCCTTTTTCACTGCTCCATATATCTTCAATTATTTTCTTAAATTCCCATGTCCCGCAATTCAAATATTTATATTAAGGACCTGAAGTAGTATATATATATCTTAAGATATTGAGAGTGTTAATAACTACTCCTCCGGTCCTAAATATAAAATCTATTTTGTAGTGTAAATTACACTACAAAATAGATTTTATATTTAGGACCGCAGGAGTATCTCCAATTTTAAATGTAGGAACTAATTAAGGTGCTTACTTTGATCCTAAATATATGACTTCTTGATTGCATGTATAAAATGAAGTGACAAGATCATGACCCTTCAAAAACCCAATACGATTTTATTACAAACAATTAACTTAATTAATTTTTTAAATATTTAAAAAAATAATTATCAAACACCTGTGTATCTGTATATAAGATGGGATGGAGTAGTTAATTAATATATAATATTTCCTTATCCAAAACAAGACGGTGGTTATGTTGCTTGTTTTGTAACTCGTTGGATGCTCCTTAAATTGCTTAAATCTCGCAATTCTCGGGCCCTCTCTTTCTCAGCCACGTACAAGTGATGTACAATGACTTCTCAATGCATTCCAAAACACACGCCCTTTATATTGCCCTCTGCAATCTCCACCTTTTTCTTTTCGCATCTTCCATCAATTACTATCATAATCATCACTCCTATCTTTATCCATATTAATTATCACATCTAATCCTTTGATACCTTGTGAGTTTAATCCTCTGTCTCTTCCATCTCATTTCAAATTGCGCCAACAACGCCTAAAAATCTTCACGCAAGATCAACGGAACTAAAATAACAAATTGACATAATTTAAGAGTGGCATAGTATGAGTATTGAGTAGTGGTGTCCATAGCAACAAAGCAGAACTGTGTGTGATGCTTGGTTCATTTCATATAGAATGGAATGAAATAGACAAAAAGACTGAGTCAGTCTAATACTCTGATAAGCCTTTCGGCATATTGTGATTTCTGATATGCTGTTCTTTTTTTCTTTTTCTTTTTAATCCTTCCATTACTTGAAACATGATTCTGCATCCCATAAACACCATTGTCTTTCTTTGTCGTCCAGCCTATTAAATAAGTCGGCATGCCCAATCTGACAAAATCTCAATGCGGCCCTCACTCTCTATATTTATGTGGCCCACAAAAACACTTGTTTTCAACTTGTAATGCTGACACAAAAGTAGAAACTCTTCGTGCAGCCATTAGAGAATGTGAGAGTCTACAACCTAAGACAACATTTAAGTGTGCCACTAAATATTACAGTGCCGATATATTGTGTGTCTACGAATTAGCACTCAGAGAACAGGATACTATTTCTTGAAAAGTCCTTATTGCACAGTCAAAAAGCATGATATTGAAGCTTATATTTCACACTATTGCACATTTTTACACCACATATCATATATAAGCGTACTACGCTGATTCAGCAAATCCAACTCTGTTGTTCCCATAGTCAAACACCGTGTGGTAGCGACCCATGAAAATATCCCCAAGAATCCTGCATTTCAGAATCAGCACCATTGACTTTAGGGCTTGATATATGCATCTTATTGTTTTAGTGAGGAGAAAAGATAGAATCCATAAGCAATTCTCTGCTTTATTGAGAATGTTTTGAAAAATTCTATTCAGTGATACTTAACCGAAAAGAATGTCAAAGATAAGCTAAAAGCTATATGATTAAGAAGTAACGATAGTACCATAGAGGCCCTCGAGGAGGAGCTATATCCAAGGCTGTAAATCCACTAATGCATTGTGCTGCCTCTCCATCTCCCACTTTCAGGACATACTGATTCATGAAAACGTCTCATTAGTCATAGCGGAAAACTATGTTATATGCAAAATGCTTGGGTTTGGAAGTCAAGATACCTGGTCTGGTGAGAGTTCAAAAGCTTTCCCACCAATGGTGAATGAAATGTTTGGCATGGAAGATAAGCCTCCACATTCAACTGTTGATTCTCCATTTGGATTAGGAAGCCTATCACAGAGCTGCACGTGAGATTGAGGGTTTGAGGTTTTTGCTGAAAGGAAGCTTATTTTCTGGGAGACATCAAACTAAGGATGTTTTACTTAACCTCATTGACGTAGTCTAGGATCTGGTCTTCTGTCCCGTTTAGTTTCAGCCTATTTTTTATCCATGCCACTGCCATCTCACAGAAAGTGCATCCAGTATCCTCAGCACTTTCAGATGCCTTCTCTGTGTTATTGTCCACCACGCTCTTTATGCCCATACTGCACAAAGATGATCAAAGTGATTCAAAGCTACGGAGGAAGTGTCTGAGGCATCCTCGTAAGGTTAAGCTTTAAGTGAAGACTCATCAATATTTTTTTATACCGATCTCTAATGCATTCCCTTCCACTACAGTATGTGCAAAACACAGGCCAACCTACCTTCTATTGAAAATTTCATTTGACTTCTAAAAACATGGGTGTTAAGCATCAAACTCCTTCCTGATCACTTAGTAAAACCATATTAACGAATCCTTCAAATTCAAAAGCTTAAACTTTTAGTGAAATTTTAATATGATCTTCATAAGTTGGTAATGTTAATGCAGTCATTTGTCATCACAATATGGTTGGTTGATTCTTTTTTTTTTTTTTTTTACCAGGGATATGGTTGGTTGATTCTACCTTACGCTGTGAGTCCCATCAAAAGTACAGAAACCAATTTGAGAGCAAATTTGTTGTGGGAGAACCTGTAGAGGAAGAAAACATAAGTTGATTGACGTATTAGATAGATTCCTCCACTCCCAGTGTCGGAAAACAAAACATGTGTGTGATTTTCATCAGCAAACATAAGAAATGCAAGCAAATCATGATACCTCATTTATCAGCATATCAATTATGGTTTTTCCATACTGGTTGACTAATGTCTTGCATTCTTGGCTTACTAGTCCAGCTGCTCCAATTGCATGATTGATCTGAGCAATCACAGTCTGGAAATACAAGATATGAAGTTTTATGTTCACACAAAAATTGATGCAATAACCAAAAACTTCTATGAAACCACTATTTATCCCGAAAGTTGATTGAAAACTGAACACTGTAAGAAACAAAATAGCTTCCACAGGAACTTTAAGCGAGACTAATATAGTTGCATACGTTAGAATGGCATTAGAACAATCGCAATATATTTGATTTTGTTCTGTTTCGAAATAGTGAAAGTCGCTCTTTTCATACCGTTGGGCCTGCTAATAAAGAGGTTCCAGAATCTGCAATTGCTGAGCAACCAGCTGCACATACTCCTGAAAAACATGAAGTATGCATCTCATTGAACAGTCTCTATTCTCAAGAATACCAGAGATTATTAAGAAGATTTAGTTTAGATGGATAGACAAGATCAATTATGAATTCACAGATAAATCCATTATAAGTGTGGCGCTAAAAAGTATGTCTGACATATTTTATATTTATTATTATTGGTCTGCGGCCCACATATACAGATGGAATGAACTTGCGCAAGAAAATTTTCAAGAATATAAAATAATAGTCATAAATACCAGTTGTTTCACCACCGATCAGTACGTCTCCCATCTCAAACTGCATTGAAGGGGAAATGGTAAGGAGGAAGACAAGATGAAAGCTGAAACATGTAATTTATTGAAAAAATGTCGAAGTTTCAAAAGGAAGAACCTGCCAATAGCCTTTCTGGGTTACTGGAATATATGTGTGTTCTCCTTTGTAATGATGCGGATCAACCCCTCCAAATACAATCTCACCTCCTTCTTCCCCATCAATATTGCGGTTCAACCAGAATGAAAAAACCGGTTCTTTCAAAAGTTGTTGATCAATCATGTTGTACCTATGATTATCAGATATCACAAAAAACACAGCTTCAATCAATATAAAATATAAAATCAATAGCAAGATGCATAAGTTATGAAAAATGTGATTTGTTCCTTAGATTCCATGCAATATATAGGAAAACATGTCTAGTTGGGCAGAGCAATGAAGAGCAAAGTTCGGACTCTGTCATAAAGAGGTTTCAAACTTCCATTAAATGATCCTCATCACGTTATTAGCAAACATCCCATTGTATAAAGTTCTAGATCAAGCTAATAAGGTAAGTCTATTATATGTGCGACTCAATGAAAAGTGAAAACTATGTTTCACATGCTTCCGTTTTTATTTATGATCGACTATGTCTATAAACCTTTGGTAAACAAAATCTACCTGCCAACTTACCATACAGGAACAGCACTACCGACTGATATTTCTTGAAATCCGAGGCCAAGAATGCCATCAAACTTGGCAGCCAAGAATGTGATGCTAGGCTCTCTGGTTGCCTCAATAAAATCCTAAATAGAAGACAATATTGCAAAGCCTGACTCAGTAAATGAAATTGATGACAACAAAGGTTCCCATTCAGTAAAATTTTACCTGGTTTTTAACAATCAAATCACCGAGTCTAACATTATCCTGGCTAAAGAAACCTGAAATAGCTCCTGTACCATAATGGATCTCAGCAGATGTTCCTGCACCAAAAAAATAACAAAAAAAAAAGGACATATTTCAATATATTGTCATCCGCATGAGTCCAGTAAATAGGAGAATGCTAGAGGCATTTAGAATCTTAGAGTTCTACATAGGTTGCTAAGAATCTTTTGGACTGTAACTTAGCTTGCTTCCAGGAAAACTGACAGTCTATGCTTCCTCTTCTTTTAACCCCCCACCCCAAACAAAAGTTTATGAACAAAGTATCATAGTATGAGGTAAACATCACAGAAATGAATAGATAATAATATCCTTTATCAATATTATTATCTAAAAGTTCTCTTCTTTTCTTGACGAATCTGATGGTCAGAGGGGTTTAGTCAATGGATTTCTTCAGTCACATGCAAGCACACCCCGACTTATGGATGTCCAAGAAATAAATTTCAATATGTGTTCTAGTTAGAAATAGCCCATAAGGATAAGGGGGGAACCAATGGAGGAAACCACAAGGTGATTTTTTGTTGGCAATTCAAGAGAAATGAGCTATAGGTTTGTACCGTTTTTGTTGTAAGAGCGAGACAGGCTTGACTTGTATCTTGAGTGCAAATAACAAGCAATCTGCGATGAGACAGAATCATTTGCTTTTCTTATGTCTATCCAACTAAAAACAAACGCTTCAGCATGGAAAATGTAAATAATGAAAGAAACATTGAGAATACTTACTGAAAA
Source organism: Neltuma alba (assembly GCF_004799145.2). NCBI lineage: Eukaryota > Viridiplantae > Streptophyta > Magnoliopsida > Fabales > Fabaceae > Neltuma > Neltuma alba. The sequence continues at coordinate 51,303 of NW_021632362.1, read as the reverse complement.
GTAGCACTTAGAGGAAGGCACCCAGAGATTGGAACTCCCAGTGTCGAATATTACAGTGAACTTCTGAGAAGGAGTTCCAATACCAATCTCACCAAAATACTGAGCATTTATATAGTTCTTTAGTCCAATAATACTTGTGTCATCAGAACTCCTATATCTTCCACTGGAATGGTATCTTTCAGTTACTTTAAATAATACTCCTTCCCTAGATTCAGCTTGTCTCGTAAGCAGATTGCTTTGATCCAATTTATTCTTTTTTAATCCGATTCTGATTAACCCATTACTGGGTGCAGAGAGAACAACTGGGTGAAGAAGCAGAAAGAGAAGAGCAACCAAAGAACTGCATTTTGAAGCCATTTTTGAGTTCTGTAGCATATGAATCAGTTAGAATACAGCCCCGGCAAAAGAACAGAACTTTAAACACAGACATGAAAAAGAATTCCAACCAGCGCAAAGGATAAAAACATGGAGAATGGAAAGCAAAGATAAGAAAAGAAAAGAATGACGAAGTTCTTGAGTCACCCACCTGAGAATACACGGAGAGAACTGAAGCAGAAAACACTAACAGAGAGTAATAAGGAAACTTGTTTGCTAACCCCTCTTACCAACGATATCAGCTACCAGTCCCACGCTTATCCGCCATTCTTGTTTGTCAATCTACCGCGAAACGCAAATTCAGAATCGTCATTGCTCTAGTTTGTTTTTGGGAGTATTTGGGCCTTTTACTGTACTAGTTTTGCTTTGTTACTGGCCACTAGCCCATAGAGTGGGACCGAGGTCCGTTTTATTTATATGAAGAGATCAGGCCGCAAAAAAGAAAAATTCTTTTTTTAAAATAAAAATTGAAAAAAAATTGTCAGCAGAAAATTGAAATATTTATTATATTATAACTACTTGATAGTAATTAGATTTATTTCTTATTCAAAAGTAATTTTTCATTATGTTTATTCTATTTAATTATGTGCATCAAATAGGTCATGAGATTGAGATATTAGAATTTGAAAATTCATCCCTCAATTCGGAATCTTAAAAACCGCAGAGAGGATTTTACAAACTGAAAGATAAACCCTACTTTTTTTTTGGTAAAGCATAAGATAAACCCTACTTAAGTACACATTCTGCCTTTTTTGTATATATTTATAAAATCTCATGTGAGCCATCTAAATATGGGGTTACAAGTCACGTCATTTCTGTCCCTGTGAATCTTATAAATGGCAAAACACAAAACGCCAAAACATAGTAATAAGAAAAAGGATGTTGGGGAATTTTTTAGTTGGGGTGCCGGCATGGTGATGGGAATTAGTAAAGAGTCGTCGTGAGTTAAAAAACCTTCGAAAGAACATATTACATCCATTCTAATTATAAGAGTTAGTTAACTAATTAAAAAAGATTGAAAAAATAGGCTAAGTTAATTATTTGTAATAAATATGTGTTGTTTTTTCTCAAATATCCTTGCTAATCAAGTGTATCAGCTAGAATTAATATTATTAGAAGGGCTATTCTGAAAAAAATATATATAAATATGAGAGATAAAGTGGATTGGGGTTTTATATTTATAATCAAAATAAAAATCAAATAAAATCTTATATTAAAGATCAGAGATAGTATTAGGTTTTTTAGATGTTGCTCTAACTTAACCTACCATTATTTATAACCTCACATCATCAGGACTATTCAATAACTAAATGGATTGAGTAAATTCTAAACCCCGACCCTAGCATAATTGACCAGTAGGCCACACTCATGAAATATTTTATTTAAATCAAGATTTCGTAGTATCTAAAATATTCTGACATGATTATAATATTACAAAAATATAATTAATACGTAGGATATCTAACACAAAGAACAACAAAAACGAGCTCAAGTTAATAATGTCAATATAATAAGAACTGAAAAGAATCAACTCAAGTTTTTGAGCCTGACTCAAGAAAAAAGAAATTAAGTCAATCTAGACCTAATCACCTATCTAGCTTCCAAAAAAATTTAAACCGCTGTTATTTCCACTAGTAACATTGCCATTATTATCACTGTTAACATTCTTTGGTAGGGTAGAACCCATGATAGAAGTAATGGCCGCCGTTAAAGCTGCTGTGAGGTTAGGGTCAGCTGCTATAGCTGCACTCAATTGCAAGGGGTCTTTATTATTCATTTGAAGTCCTGAAAAATTTGATTGATTGTTGTTGTAAAGTGCTTGAGCCAACACCTGGGTAAAACCATTAGGGGAATTATTTGAGAAAGGCATTTGAAATTGGGTAGAAGGTTGTGTTGTTGGAGGAATGGTTAGATCCAATGTAACCGTTGGAAATGGAGCTGTGGCCGAGAGAGTTGCCATGTTACTTGAAGAACAAGGAAACAATGTCGTCCTTATCAAGAAGCTTCCATTCATTAAACCATCACTACTTGACATTGATCCTGAAAGCAACATCCTTGTCGCTGCTGCTGTTGTTTGTGCCATCGCCATTGCTGCTGGAGGCAGTGCATGGTTATGATTTCCTTCATATGTTGTTACCAAAATTGTTCGATCCTCTGCACACCTTTGCACCTGTAATTTTATCCCCAAGATTAATAAAATAGTGTTCTATTTTCTTTTACAAAGAAAATCTGAATTCGAATGAAATGAGAGTTTCAAGAATTAAATTATAAAATGCACAGGCAGTGAGACTCATATACATTGAAGATTATCTGATCTATTTGTAAGATAATACTACCTCCGATCCTAATTATAAGAGTCAGTTGACTAATTTGAGGAGATTAAAGAAGTAAGTTGAGTTAGTTATTTGTCCTAAATAGGTGTCGTCTTTCCTAAAATATTCTTGCTAATCAAGTGTATTGACTAGAACTATCATTGTTAGAAAGACTACTTTAGAAAAAAAAATGTATAAATATGAGAGACAAAGTGGATTGGGGTCTTATATTTAGAACTAAAATAAAAGTCAAACAGGGTCTTATATTAAGGACCGGAGGTAGTATGTAACAAATTTCTTATAACTATGAAGCATCAGTAACAAGAAATTATAGTTATGAGAACAAGTAATTACAGGAAGAAAAGATGCAGTCGTCCGTTTAATTAATCTGACTGAAAAATTCTGAATAATCATATACACTTGATTTGATTTGATCATATTTATGTTTTAAAAAATGCTGAAACCAAATTTGCCCACATTTAATTTATTTTAAATTTTGGGCTCATTGTTAATTCATTTTTGAATCTGTCCCTGGATTTGAAAGAAACTGAGTTGGGCACTTGCAATGGTTTATTAAAAGAAAATGGATAGATAAATACCTGTTTCCTGACAGGACAACCTGAAGCCATGGTGCAACGATAATAAGCTCGAGGGCATGGATTCCCTTTGGCCTTCTTCTGCCCATATTTTCTCCATTGACATCCATCAGTAATCTGATTATCGCATTATTTAATCAGCAGCTTATTAAATTCACAATAAAAAAATTAGCAAGTTCGTAAGAAAATAATCCAGACATAATGCTATATATACGACACACCATGGGTGCTTCTGATCGAGCTCTAACTGAAACTCTTGCCTTCTTCATGGTGGCTTCCAGCTGATCATCAACGTTTCTGGGAGGACTATACTTCTGATTAATTTTGTCAGCTTCTTGTTCACTTTCAGTTCCTTTGTTGAATTCCTTCTCATCAGAACCAATCTTGGCCCTACATTCCACTTCCAAGGGTGATCTTGATCTGTCATTGCTTCTCCTGACGGACGAAGAAAGCGAATGTTCATCACTATTAGCCTCACCATCATTGATTGAAGCTAATCCAAGATCTATAAATTGCCTTGACACTAATGTTCCTCTGTTACTATCTGTTTGTTTCTTTTCTTCTGAACTCGCATCAGGCACTTGGTTTTCTGGTTTCTCAGCGTCCTCCCTGCCCTTAAGAGACTCGATGAAGTCTGTATGCATCTTCAAGGCATTGTAATTAGTATTGACCTCATTTAGCATGTCTCTCAGCTTACTGTTCTCTCCCATCATCTGGTCTAACTCAGCGCGAAGAACAGCAACCTCATCAATCTGAAACATACACGTAAACGATATATTTAAACCCTAAAACAAAGAGCAAGAATCACCCAAAAGAAAAGGTCATTCAGTTCACTGTCACATCTAGGTTTCTCACCTCAATATTGGCTCGTTTCACGTTACCATTAGGATATATGGAAAATTCATCGTCCACCAAGGATTGGTCGGTGTTAGTGGTCAAGAGACTGAGACCAGTCTATATGACGGAACAAGAAGCAGAACCAGAGTGAATATGAAACATATATAGAGTTATAATAAGGTTAGATCAAGAAGAAGTGAGAATTAAGAACTCACGTTTACTTTGAATTCAAGAGGATGGGGAGGGGTAGAGAAATCATCGTTGGAAGATGAAGGCTTGAGATTGCTGTTACTGAAGAAGTCCATCTCTGCAGGGAAAGGGAGGGAAGAGTCCATGGGAGGTTGAAAGGCGTCTTCGAGAGGGAAAGAGTTGAGAACAATGGGATTGAAGAGGAAGGAGCTCCTCAAAGCTGGATCGGAATCAATGGAGAGTCCACCCCCTCTGGCCATGAGTTTCTATAGAGAGATGAAGAGAGAGAGAAGGGAAACAGATCGACGAAGACTAGGGAGAGAAGAGAAGTCTTGAAAAGTTAAGCAATGGACTCGGCATTAAAAATGGAGGAGCAAGTCCCATCAAGTGTTCCCAAGAAGAGGCTCAAGTGATTGTGACCTTGTTTGTGTCTTGCGTTGAACAGTCAAACCCTCCCCATGCCTCTCTTACACCCTTTTTTAATTTCTTTCTCAATTTCAATTCCTAGTCTTCCATTTCTTTTTAAAATGCTTTTCTTTGAAAGTTTGGTCAAAATAATATTTTAAAATTGGAGATTTTCAACAAGAAAACTTCTCTCTCTTTTTAATTAAAAAAAAATCCACAAATCAATTCGTTACACGTGTACTGAATTAAATGATTTCTGTTCTATTAATTTTAAACTTCAAAATATTTGGAAAAAAAATATGACTTTTAAATGTTCTAGTTATATTGTCTCATTTTTTTTTTTTTAATTGGCACAACACGTATGTTTTGAGAGAAACATATGTACTGCTTATTTATCATTTTTAATACTCTTTCAATTCTAAATATAAGATCTATTTTATAGTATAAATTATACTATAAGATGGGTCTTATATTTAGAGCTGAAGGAGTATTAAGAAATAATTTGATATTTAATTTAGCCTTAAATATAAGGTATCAATTCATTTTGTCTATTATTTTTATTTATTTTTTTAAGGATAGTCTTTGTAATAGTTACACTTATTAGTTCTACCTGATATACATGATTAATAAAGATGTTTTAAAAAAATAATACCTATTTATTTTACATAACTGATTTATCTTTTTTTAATCTACTTAAATTAATTAATAAAGAGTAATAATTAACAAGAGTGGGAAGGGGAAGGCGCGTGGGTCGTAGTCAACGGTTTCACAGGAAGCGGGGCCCATAACACTATAATTTTGGACTTTGGACGCGTGAGAAGTGTGGAATCGATTCGAGTTGAGCCGATCACATAAAAATCGCATCTGCGCTAAATGTTGTTACTACTAGCTCGTGTTGCTGTAATTAGTCTGTCCAAGTATTTTAAGTATCAGCAACCGCCGGTCAAAGTCAACCCTCCCCCTCCTCTCTTCTTCTTCCACGTCATCACCAACCCATTCTTCTCCCATTTTTCCGAAGATCTAGCCTTGCCGTATTATTATCTCCCATCCTAATTATAAAATCTCACTTATAATTTATAAATAAGATTTTATAATTAAAATTGAAGGTAACCTCATATATCTTTATCTCCGTCCACACATATTACACCTGTTTCTATATGGCTATTTTCTAGCTCTGTTATTAGCTGTAAAAACTTTTCCCTCCCTTATTTTCAAGCTTCTTAATTAAAATAAAATAAATGTGGCTTTACTCTTCCCCAAAAGAAGGAGTCTAGGCGGCTACATTTAAACAAGGTACTAAAACCAAAAAATTCAGTGTATTAAAATCAAACTGGTGGGGATTCAAATGTCATCGATTTAAATTGGACGAGGTCAATATCCATGGTGTGACCTAAAAATAATACTACTTCTGGTTCTTAATATAAAAAATAATTGATTAATTTAAGTAGATTAAAAAAACTAGTTAAGTTAGTTATTTATAATAAATATTATTTTTTCTAAAATATCCTTGTTAATCAAACGTGTTGGCTAGAACTATCATTATTATAAGGACTATTTTGAAAAAAGATGGATAAATATGATAGATAAAATAGATTTAGGTTTTATATTTAGGATTAAAATAAAAATCAAACGAGGTCTTATATTAAGGACTGGAGCTAGTAAAATCAAATTTAAATACATAAAAATAATATAACCCTAAAAATATTAGTATTTAAATAAAAATTATTACTACTACTACTATTTGTAACTAATTTGATGATTATTTTGCATTATTGTTCCTAATTTTTAATATTAATTGTTTCATGTCAAACATATCGTGCACACTGATTATATGAATCCAAACATATCATCTTACTTGTTAACCGTAGTTTCATAATTAATTGTGAGGAATTTAGTAAAAATAAGCGCAAATCAAGATCTATTACATATCTACCGGGAAGCTGCAAATGTTTTTTTATAATTTGTTTTTCATGAAATTGAAAAGCATATTTTAAAAAGGAAATTAAAACGTGATTCACATGTGTTAATAACACGTGTAGTCTGCCTACAAGAGATGCCTTTCACACTTTTCCTTCTAACCAGACAGAAGGACCAAGATATACGTTTACTTTTCTTTTTAAATTCCCCAGTGAACAAGTAAGGCACAAACTTCGACGTTTTCTAATACTTGTGTATATAAAGATAAGTAAGAATTAGGTATTTTCTTTCAAAAGGTGCTAATAATCAAGTGCTGTTGTCAAATTTCGCAAACCAAGATTTATATGAGATTTTTTTTGCTCAAAAGATTTATATGAGATTAAGGGTATGTTTGGCTCAATGAGAAGAAGGGGAGGGGAGGGATTTTAATGGAGGGAAGGGGAGGGGAGGAGAGTGGAAGGATTTAATATTATCTTGTTTGGATTTATAAAAAGAGAGGGGAGGGGAGGGAAAAATATTTTAATATAGATAATTTTGTTTTTATTTTATTTAAGATATGGGTATAATGGTCACAATATAAGAAAACATAGGCATAATAGTCACAATATAGCAAAATATAGGTATAATGGTCACAACATGACAAAATATTGCCCTTTCCCTCCAAATCCTCCCAATTTTGGAGGGGAGGGGAGGGAAAATTTTTTAAAATTTTCCCTCCCCTCCTAAAATTTGTGTGTTGCCAAACAAGGAGAAATGATTAAAATCCCTCCCCTTCCTTCCCCTCCCTCCCAAATCCCTCATACCAAACACACCCTAAGTAATTTATTTAAAAAGAGGTATTTAAATGAAACCAACCATGCTTTTTATTTTATGATATACGAAGTAAATATGTAAGAATAATTTTGTCATGACTAATGTGAAAGTACTTCTAAAATGTGTTTTTTGCATGTATCAAACCACCCTAAAATAGTAATGGTTATTCTTTCTTCTACCACTCCAAATCTTAATACTCCCCCGATCATATATTTAAGCTTCAAATAGCTGAATCATATTAAAAGAACTAACATTTAAAATTAGTTAAAAATAATAAATAGGTCAGAAATATAATTTTTAAAAAAAAATTTGTCCTTATTTATTAAAAGAGTAAGTGAGAGGGGTAATAAATAAGAAAGTGATGAAAGAGAATATACAAGGGTAACATTAATATGAGAGAGGGAACACTAAATGTAGTTAACTAAGGGCAAAATAGAAAAAAAAAAAAGGTAATAAATGCTAAAAAAGCTAAAAAAATGAAATTTATATTCCAAAAATAAAATTATATATAAGACTGAGGGAGTACAAGCCACTTGTGATATATGCGCATGTTGAGAAAAATGTAGTTATACTAAACGAATAGGCACTTTATTGCGGTGCGAGTGTTTCTTGGATCTCTCGTATTCTTCGTGAGACGCGTGAATACACGGGCTTGGGCGTAGTGTGTGTTGCGGGGAAGGGAAATGGACGAGACGTCTGAATCATAAGCTGACACGACATTATTGATTCATATGCAGCTCTACAAAGGAATGGCCACTGACTTTCGAATACTCTGGGGTCCTTTCTTGTTGCCAAATTAAATTAAAAGGCATCATCTTCCATTCACACGCACAAACACACCCTTGCCAGCTCTGTGCCACCCACGCCTCTTTGCGCTAATTGTTGTTCAAATTTGATCCAAGTTTGTGTTTTTTGAGGAGCCGTGATAACTGATTCAACAGCAGCAATTTTCAATGGATTTCACTTTTCATTGGCAGTATGTTGAAAGCAAGAGGAATCAGATATAGAGTGAGAGAGAGAGCAGAGGCAGAGCCTTTTGGCTTTTGTGGCGTTGGGGGCATCCTCAACAATGGTCGGCAATCACATTAATGTTGTTATACCGCGACTCTGCATTCTGGGACTACGCTCCTATGGTAACCGACATTGTTATAACTTTCGAGTCTCATGGTCTTCCCTCGTGGCCGATATTGCTGACTATTTCAAACATAAATAGTGTTATTGTTCTTCTTCTTCTTCTTTTTCAGGGTTCAAATATGAAATCACAAAAAGTTCAAAGAAATAACACGATTGTAAGGCTCACTTTGGTAGGAGGATGAGTGTCATTTATGGGAAAATTGGGAAAGGGGAGAAGACTTCCATGAAAAGTTCCTCCAGTGTTTTCAAATTAAACATTTAAAATCATAAGCACTATTTTAATATAAAGCATATGACTAATATTCTTAAAAGAAATGACATTTAAATATTTTAAAAAAAATATTTTTAAAAAATTGAAATTAAAAATATTTTAGGTCAAGAATAGATAAAATATTCAAAATATTTTATAACTTAGAATAAAATTAACAATATATTTTTTTTCCGTCTAGACAACAAATCATTCCCCTTCCTTGGGTGAGAATGGATTCCAAATTAACAAAATAATCCGCACCATAGAAGCATCATCAGAGATCAAATCATAACTACGAGTCTATGGGTAAAAGAAAGGTGTTTAAGGGGAGTGTTTGGCAGATCGAAGAAAAGTGATTCTAGGCCCAAATTATGGTTTGGGCTTATTTGAACACCTACATTTTTTTTCAAAACCTTAGTTTGGACCAAACCTAAGGTTTTGTCAGCCGAAACCAGAGAAGCAAAATGAATTTGCTTCTGGGCAAAATTTTGAAGACCATTGTGTGATGATTATTGCTATCAAATAATATATGACAAAAAACACCCCATATTCAATTATTCAATTATAAACTTCCTTCTGCCTGATCCTCCAAAAGTGTTTTAATAATATATTATTCAATTAATAATATATGAAAAAATAATCATTTTTCTATAAACAGATTTATTCTTATATTTTATAAATATATACACACATAGTAATTATTTATTAATTATATTTTCTTATATATTATTAATTATATTGGTAAAAAATATATTATTAACAAATTTATTTCTTTAAATTAAAATATATTATAAAATCTATTTTTTATGTAATTATCGTATTAACTTATACTTTTTTTTAGTAGTGTACATATATAAAAAGTGTTTCTGATAACAACTATCTAAACACTCACTTTCAGAATCACTTTTTCACAAAATCTATTTTTTCAAGATCCATTCTCAAAAATAACTTTTTTCTCAGAAACTATTATTTAAATTATGGTTTAGTTTTATCCAAATACCCCAAAGTAAAAATCAAATCATAACTTTAAAAATAATTTTATTATCCCCATTTATATAAAAGTCTTTTTTAAAAGTACTTTTAAGACAATCCAAACACTCCAGCGACAATTTGGAACAGTGTACGTTCAGCGAAAAACATAAATAATTTATATGATGCGCGTAAACTTCTAGAAACATTCTACAGAAATAACTTCCTTTTATTTTATATCTATAAACTGAGCTTAGTTCAGACAAAATATGTACGTGTGTGAATGCAATGAAACAACAGAGTGGGTCGGCTTTGTCCATGCAAGTTTACTTCTCTGAGGATATTTATTACCGCACTCCGCAAGTCTGAACAAATATCCATGGCATGCAGAGCCGAGAACAGGAACTACGCACAACGCCACAGGCACTAGCCAAGGCTATCTATCAACATAATTATCTGAGACACAGGCTGCTCAGAAATACTGCTAAATTTCTCAAAGACGCTTCCGTGCATGGGGAAACAACGCACGGATAACAAACACGCAAACTATAGAAAGTGTCAAGAGATAAAATATAGCACATGGCAGCCATATCCAGGTCATTTAGTTAGACAAATAACGAGTCATCCACGACTCGAAGCGAGACCAAGCCAGCTGAACTGCGGCTTCATCTTCATCAGGCAGTCCCATGCTCTTCCTCCTCTGGATCCCTTCTGGAGACCTGTTCATGAATGCATGTGCGTTGCCAGGATACAAGTGTACCTCGTATGGAACTCCAGAAGCCTTCAGTTTCTCCTCTAAGGCCTTGGCAGCCTGAGACATCAAATGATGACAGAAGACAGCATAAGTAGCTTGGATAGTTAATAGTTTTCCATTCCTTTGACCCTCAATTGTGAACATTCCCATTATACACCATCCTATATTTTATCGAATGCAATGATCTCTAAGTAGCGCTAGGTAAGCTAAAGCAATGGATGACAATACTCCCGGAAACAGAAGCAATACTACCTTTGGTCCTTAATATAAAATCTTATAATAAGGACCGGAGATAGTATCTAACAGAGGACATAGATAATCCCATACCGTGACATCCGAAAAGCCGACAAAATTATCCAGCTCCCCAAAGTGAGACTGAACAGGAACCTTGGCTTGGGAAGGGTCTGCAAGCTCTGAAGAAGGGACTCCATAGAAAGCTACAACAGCATCAACCTCTGGAACCAAAACAGAACCTGCAATAGAGAGAGCCCCACCCATGCAAAATCCAGTAACACCAGCCTGTGGCAATGATTTTACATTTCGTTTAAAAAAAGGTCTAGCTTCAATATAACCAGTATGTTAATTTAAAGTTTGTACTATAAAATGAAAGTAAAAAGCACTGATCAAATCATAACTTTAAGAAAAAAAGACAAACTAATGATTTGCTCGGTATTTGAAAATATGAGCATGTCAACAGTCAGATTTAAGACTTGTGACAGATTGTTCCCTACCCATAATTATTTAAGCCAGTAAATTTCTGTATAACAATATCAATACGATATTATGATCACTAAATTATTTTTTAAATTAACAAAGAAAAGAATGAGGCTTTGGAAGACCACAAGCGTAAATTGTTTAGAGGCTCAGCATTGCTGCCTTGTTGGATTTAAATGTAGGAAAATACAGATTTGGGATAAAGACATTGCAGTCTGCAGCATTAACAAGGCATTATTCTTAGAAACTTCACCCTTTTTAAGCAATACTTACAGCCCACAGCAGCTAACCATTCACTACTGTACAAGTCAAGTCATAAGTAAGACCCACAATAATCTGCTTTCGAGTCTTATGCCATGACTACTGCATGGACGGATGAAAACCTGAAGAACCTTCCCAAACTATGGAATCCACACGGCAGTAAAAGCACTAAGAAGTGACAAATTCTTCAGAACTGAAAATAAAAAGGTTGATAAAAAATTTATATTTACAGTAACCGTGGTTTCATAGATGGCCCAAGACAGGACATTTTTAAATAAATGAGCTTTTATCCGGACAAAACATGAACAGTGGCAAACCTTCCTTGAACCATTGGCTTTAAGCCAGTTGACTGAAGCACCGATATCCTTCACAGCACCTTGCCAATCAAGACCATCCATCAAATGCTGTGCTTCTGCAACATCCAGACCAACTTTTCCTCTGTAAAGACTGAAAAAGAAGGAAAAACCCCCCACAGGTCAATCCAAGTGCAACCTATAATATGAACTGATGCATAATGAAATTTTAAATCTTTAGTAAGCACCAACATCTTACTCTGGAATAAGAGCTTTGAATCCAGGACCAAGCTGAGAAATCTTCACAGCATGGTTCTTAATTTCATAGTCCACACCCCACCATTCTTGGAGCACAACAATTCCAGGAGCGTCTTCTTGGCCAACAACATAAGCATCGAATGTCTGATCATTGAAAGGAAAAAAAGAAAATGAAGTTCTACTGCATGTAAAATAACATAGCAAAACGTGATAGCATACCACAATAAAACTTTAGGTACGACACGATGACATTGGTTAAAAAGGAGTTTGATCTAAAGCACAACAGACCGCATTACAGCTAAAAAGCATAATTAAAAATTGGGCATGGGGTCTTATTAGCATAGCATATGAGATATCACCATCAGTTCCTACTCCGTTACTTACTTGATCAGCCCGAGTCGTTAAACAGAAACTCTTAGGTAAATATAGCCGTTTCCAAACAGAGAACACACTTAACACCAGGTAAATGGCATCAGTCAGTCATCTGACTAGGTTTAGAAACTACTTCCTCGATGTTCAATGGAGCAAAAGGAACAATTTCGTAGTAGTATTTTCTCATTCGAAGTTGGTCCACAGACAACCATATAGACGGAATGTGAATAACGTTGCAAATGGATGTACGCATACTAGTGATGGGGTCGTCTTGGCACACCGACATGCAAAATAATGTATTTTGACCGCTAAAAGAAAGCACGGCGACCTAGTACTAAAAGCCTAGAGTCACCAAGCCAAATTTTTATGGATCAGATTAATTCTCAATTCCCAACAGCACCCAGACTCAATAATATAAAGAGAAAAGAAAATGACAAAAAATATTTATCCATAGGCGTAAGCCAAACACTGAAAAGACAAATTTGGCCGCGATATAAGTCGGGCGATGAGTTCCGAATCTACCCAGAAAAAACAGTAAACAAGTCAAAGTCGTGAATGAAACACTCGAGAAACACAAACTGCGATAAATTAATAGAAATGAAAAAGAAATCAGGATGCAAACAAGAGAAAGAGCAAGAAAGACGAAAAGAAGGAGGGATACTCACAGTGTCGTCCCTCTGAATCTGAATTTTCTTGAAAGGGGAAGACGCAGAATCAGCCATGGAACGGACTGAGAAGCGGGAAACGAAGAGGGGAATGGAGCGGGAAACGGGGAATGGAGCGGGAGACTGGCGAGGGACTGCTCTGAGGACTCTGGAAGCAGCTACAACAGTGAACATTCCTCGCTGGGGTTTCACTCCACTGCATTCCCGGTCTCGCGCGCATGCTAGATTATTTATTAAGTGGGAGAATTATAACCAAATTTATAAATTAATTATTAAGGAAGCTTTTAAATATATCATACATATAACTTAAAATTTTCCGATAAACTAGTAAACATTTAATATTCACACAACACAAATTTATAATTAAAGTAAGTAACAAATATTTATCAATTTATTATATGATTTTTAAAATAAGAAACTGTCCACCCTTCATGTCTAATCTACGTTTCTACCATACAGGTAGGAGACGCTTATTGAATCTTCAGCATTTTTTTGGCTGATTTTTTCCCCCTATTGCTGATCAGGGTTTTAACTATCTCTTCTGCATGATGTAAGAATCTGAGAATTAAATACTAATATCCAGTTTTAATTATAAAATCTTATTTTTTATAAATAAAATTTATAGTTTATAAATAAGATTTTATAATTAAAATGTATCGCGTATTTTTTTTTGTTTTTTTTATGGGATTTTAACTCACGCGAGAGATTCCCACGCCGCCAATAACAACACTGCTGCGAGAAGAATATCACTGGTTACAAGGCCATTATCGAAGCCTTCACCTTTGGAAAACAAGAACGGACAAGATTAATTTGATTAGATTAAAAAAGTTAGATAAGTTAATTAATTATAAAAAATATGATATGTTTTTTTTTAAAACACTATAATCATCTTTCTTAATATCTTTCCTCACTCTTCTACTTGATTATAGTTGAGAGAGTATCCAAAAGGATAACTTAAAAAAATTGATAAATATAAAAAATATCTCTTATATTTATAACTAAAATCAACTTAATAATTAGGTTATATATTAAGGATGAAGGAGTATATTCTTTTTACCTTTCGGCTATCATCAGAATGCAGTACAAAATAATATTCGTAGTTCTTCTGATATTATCAATAATTAAATAAAAATGTTTTTCGCTTGATGACTCATTTATATTTTTTGTTAGCAAATTTTTAAAACGGGAAAACCATATCATAGATACCTCTACTTTTTCTCATTTTTAATTTGGTACCTATGTGTTTTTTCCTCTTGATTAACCATTTAATTTTTTTTAGTAACATTAGCTTTCCCCTTCTTCACTTTCCCCTGCTTCCTCGCGTTCCTCTGCGAATCATGCTTCACTTTCACTTGGTTTCTCTGCTTATGCACCAGATGGACTCCGGCCCTTGTCACAACCTGCCCAAGCCGCCTCCTCCAACGGTATATCTGCTTATGCATATTGTTAGCCATTTCACATACATAAGCTTGTAATATGTGGGGTTTTGATTATCGTGGCTTTTGTGGCTGGGTTATGTGAATAGGGTGTCGGAAATGGAACTTCCGGCGGTGGACATGTTCGTGACGACGGCGGACCCGGTGCTTGAACCACCCATCATAACCGTCAACACTGTGTTGTCTCTGCTAGCCCTGGATTATCCATCTCATAAGCTAGCTTGCTATGTTTCTGATGACGGGTGTTCCCCTCTCACCTTCCACGCCCTCGTTGAAGCCTGCAAATTTGCCCAGCTTTGGGTACCTTTCTGTAAAAAGCACCATGTTCAACTAAGAGCTCCTTTGAGATACTTCTCCCACTACAAAACACTCACTGGCGCAGAATCACCGGAGTTCAAACAAGAATGGTTGAGAATGAAGGTTAGTGGCTTAAGAACGAAAGGGTTAAGAGCTCATAAAGTGGAACGTTATAATATATCACTAGTGGCTCCCGTGCTTGGCATACGTGTAATTTAAGATTTAATTTCAATTTATTCTGTCTCTGATATTTATCTATTTAATATAATTAAAAAGAATATTTTATAAAAAATAACAACTATTTATTACAATAACTAACTCAATAAATTTTCTTAATATTTACAAATTAGTTTCATATTTCTTATGTTATAAAAAAAAGGTAGTACTTGTTAAAGTAATGTCGGCTCCAATCTGTCTCTCCATGATATGCACCAAGCACCGTATAAGTTCAATATCTGATAATCGAGATTATCGCATCGGAACCTTGGCCATAGCCAGAGCTGAGGGGGTGGGGTGGGATAAGAAATAGTGTAAGAGGACAAGGAAAGAGGTGGAAATAAATAAATAATAAAAATAATGGGCGTTATTTTTTGACAAAAAAATATCGACCTCAATATGATTAATTTAATATCAATATATGTAAATTTTATAATAGGATAAATAAACATCATGACATTTTTTTTGGACTGAATACACCATGACATATTTATCAAAGAATTGTGGGTAATATAGAGAAAATGTATTTAATGAAAAATTTAGAATGATCTATACTGTTGCTACTATTTCAGTGGTAAATGTGTACAAATACGCCTACGATAATATTTTGTTTGTTTGTGGGGAGCGGAGCAGGATGAGTATGAGGATCTTAGGCGCCGAATCGAACAAGGCCCGGCTCAGCTTGACGGAGACTTGGCAGATTTCTCGAATACAGAGAGGAGAAATCATCCAGCCATAATCAAGGTAGGTACTTGAGCTTTGTGTTTGCGAAAACATCTATATTTTGCTTTTAATAAATCATAATAATCGCGTTCCACAAAAGTTAAATAATAACCCATGCTAATCCAAAACACACACTTACTCCTTTTCAATTTGTAGGTTATATGGGAGAACAAGAAAATAACTTCAGATGGGTTGCCACACTTGATATACATATCGAGAGAGAAGCGCCCAAAGTATCCTCATCACTACAAAGCGGGTGCTATGAATACACTGGTAATTAAATTGCCATTGTCCTCTCCGTTATCTTCGATTTATTCACTAATAACACGTTAGACGTTCATTGATGCGGTTTTGTGATGGATACAGGCGAGAGTCTCTGGTTTGATGACCAATGCTCCCTACACTTTGAACCTTGATTGCGACATGTCTGTGAACAATCCAATGATTGCTCTCCATGCCATGTGCATTCTGTTGGATCCCAAGAGCCAAAAGGAAGTTGCTTTTGTTCAATGTCCCCAGCATTTCTGTGGTGCGTTAAAGGACGACCCTTTCGGAAACCAGATGGTGGTTTTGTACAAGGTGCGTCCAACTTCAATCAAATATCAAAGCTACCCACCAACATTATAGTCTTCCGACTTTCTTAATTACCATCCATCTGTCTTATAATTTACATGTTTTCTCGTTTTCTACTTTTTAACTTATACAGTACATGGGGGTGGATTGGGAGGAATCCAAGGACCTTTCTATGCGGGAACAAATGCCTTCCATAGAAGGAAAGTACTATATGGTCTTTCTCCAGAAGACGTAGAAACTGGTACTAGTGAAACATTCATTAAATTAGAAGATGATATCTTCATTATATTTAGAACATACTATAGATATATAGCCGGATAATATAAATGATCGATTGATGGTTTTTGAGAAGTTTATAAGCCATGTTATGTTGTACGTATCTAATAATAAATACAACTTTTAAGCATTCCTAAAAAGCTAAGGAAAGATTCATTTCCTACAATGGCTGTTTGCAGGAAACATTTCAGATGAGGAGTTGGCTCAAATGTTTGGAGGTTCAAAGGAGTTGGTGAAATCAGTTGCTCTCACTTTCAAGGACAAAACATATTCTCCTAATCCAAATGTTTCAAAATCTCTTGAGGAAGCCCACCAGGTCGCTTCTTGTGGATATGAATATGGCAGTGGCTGGGGTAAACAGGTCTGCAACATAAACTAAATATATAATAAACTTTTACGCAACTAAATACATGAGTTAGTCCCTTAACTGAAATCTAACTTTCCTCTTAACGTATCCTTCTAAAATTATAAACGTTCAATCTAACAAAGTGTTATATCTTGTCCTTCACATTGATTGTGGAAACATATCTGAATATTTGCAGGTGGGTTGGATGTATGGATCAATGACCGAAGATGTGCTTACTGGACTGACAATCCATACGAAGGGTTGGAGATCAGAAACGTGTACGCCAGACCCAACTGCATTTTCGGGGTGTGCCCCAGAAGGTGGGCCTGGTTCACTGACACAACAAAAAAGATGGGGCATAGGCCTCCTTGAAATCCTTTTCACTAAGCACTGTCCAATTCTGGGCATAATTTTTGGCAAGCTACAGTTTAGAGAGGCCATGGCGTATTTGTGGAGCACTACCTGGGCTGCTCGCAGTGTGCCTGAGTTGTGCTATGCTATTCTTCCTGTTTATTGCATCATTACCAACTCCACTTTCTTCCCCAGGGTGAGCACACATGAACGAGCCCACCCTATTATCGTACTTCTGCGAAGCTTAGACTTCAAATGAATTTATGTTTTTTGTTAATTTGTTCAAATGACTATTAGGGACAAGGCATCTGGATTCATGTTGCGCTGTTTGTTGTTTACAACACACACACTTTATCGGAGTACATTGCGACTGGACTGTCACTGAGAGCATGGTGGAACAACCAAAGAATGTCGAGAATAGTAGCCATGCTGCTTGGCCTTTTTCTGTTTTGAGCGTGATACTGAAGCTCCTGGGAATATCTGACACAGTATTTGTAGTGACACAGAAAGAGCAATCCGGTTCTAGTGATGATGAAGATGCCGGTAGATTCACGTTCAATACTTCTCCAATGTTCATACCAGGCACCAGCGTTTTGCTTCTGCAATTAATAGCTTTGGCCATAAAGCTGTTAAGGTTGCAACCAGCAGCGCAGGGTGGGGATGGCTCAGGCGGAGGCGAGCTCTTCTGTGTGTCATATATCATACTGTGTTATTGGCCATTTTTAAAAGGGCTATCTGAGAAAGGAAAACATGGGATTCCCTTGTCCACTGTGTTCAGGTCAGCAGGATTGTCCTTCGTTTTCGTGCACCTTTGTAGAAGGTACCATTAAGGGTTCATGATGCTTCTCTGGTCTTGAATTTTCTAATATTTTTGTCCTTTCTAGTTGTGTGTAATTTTTTATCTTTAACTGTTTCCTTCGAGGCTGGAACCTTGTTATCTGTGAGTGTATCTTGTAATTACTTTGTCTTTGCAAAATAATTTGTTGGCTTTGTTCGCCCTTGTGCAATATTGTTATGATTTTTTCTCTGTTAATTCCTTCAATGAGAGGGAGGTTACCTTTGTGGACCATACATGGAAAAAAAAAAAGCTAAGGACGATTGCAGGCGAGCAGGAGCTCACCGAGAAAAAAGAAAAATAATGTGTGGGGCAAAGTTGGAGAATATTCGGCACGTGGTAGCTGGCAAATATATATATATATATATATATTCGGGACGTGGTAATGATATTAATTCAATATATGGCTATATGCAGTCAAACATACGATGTGGAAAATAATGCCCATTGGCCAGTGAGAAAACAAAACCAAAATGAAATTGTCGCAAAGGCACTAGAATCCAAATGAATGTCAGTAGCATAGCAAAGGTGTCTCGGTACCTCAGCGAAATCCTAATGCGATGCAATTTCCTTCGTGTCCATCTTTCACGGGCCATTGCAGCCTCAAGACATTATGACGACGGCTTCAATTATTTAGATTCTGATTTGAAGGCTGTAGAAAATAGGCAGTAAAGGACAAAAACCGCACAAGAACCTCCAAAGCTAAGGTATCGTGTCCTGCCTTGGTAGGCTGTGCGCGCGCGTGCAGAGTCATACACGATGCTATAAGATTACCGTTATAAACCCGTGATTATATGAATTCAATAGAACAAAATATAAAGGTAAAAAAAAAGAAACAAAATACAAGTTTCTAAAACTCATTTCACCAATAATCGATAACGTAGGCGACTGGACCACACTACCGGAGATTTCTATCTTGTCAAGCAGACACCGCCTTGCCTGCAATATATAAACAAGACGTTGCAGTTTTGGCTGTAACAAATGGTAGATCGGTGCAAAGCGTTGAAAGATTCAATGGAGGACCGCCTTTATGAAAAGATTGGGGTGAAACGAACTTTTCAAAGGATAATGGATAGCTTCATCTTACTCCTCCTTCTCTTGCTTCTTGGCCACAGAATCATCTCCCTCACCTACCACTTCAATTTTCCTTGCTTTCTTGCCTTCTTATGCGAATCATGGTTCACCTACACTTGGTTTATTATTCTCAGCACCAAGTGGACCCCTGCACGCGTCATCACCAACCTCGATTCTCTCACTCGACGGTACACTACTCCACTTACAACTTATTGCACGTTCTGTATATGAATAAGTGATCGCTGTTTTATCATGAGTCTGTGTTTTTTCAAGAACAGGGTAGTAGATCTTCCGGCGGTGGACCTGCTGGTGACAACGGCGGACCCAGTGCTGGAACCACCCATCATCACCGTGAACACTGTGCTGTCTCTGTTAGCAC
The DNA here is from genome assembly GCF_004799145.2 of Neltuma alba. Lineage (NCBI taxonomy): Eukaryota > Viridiplantae > Streptophyta > Magnoliopsida > Fabales > Fabaceae > Neltuma > Neltuma alba. Next base: position 31,683 of record NW_021632362.1, on the reverse strand, counting down.
TGGATTACCCACCTCACAAGCTCGCTTGTTATGTGTCCGATGATGGGTGTTCCCCTGTTACACTCTATGCACTGATCGAAGCCTCTCGATTTGCTAAGCTCTGGGTGCCTTTCTGTAAGAAACACAACGTCCAACTCAGAGCTCCTCTTATGTTCTTTTCTGATGAGCCCACTGGTGCCCAAAGACGACACTCACAAGAATTCACACAAGATTCCCTACGGATGAGGGTAAAGTGCTGAAATGGTTATTTCGTGGTCAAGTGTTAGAAAAATGATGAATAATGATTTTGTTTGCTGGGTTTTGCAGGAAGAGTATGAAAAACTAAGCCGCAAAATTGAAGATGTGAGCGGGAAACCAGAGCAAATTAAGCTTGAGGGAGAGTTTGTAGCTTTCAGGAATGCAGAGCGGAGAAATCACGAAGCCATAATTAAGGTATCTAGACCTTCTAGTATATCATTGTCGAGCCGTTTCGGTTGTTTGGTGATGCTCATGTGTGACTGACGATTCTTGATAAGGAACATAATATTAATGGGGGCCTGGGTCCAACATTTCGCATCACACAAATTTAGTGTTATATGTAAGCGTCATTTATGAGGTTGGTATAGTTATGTGTTCACAATGACAAATGAAGGAAACGTTATCAGATAAAACTAAATAGTGTTTTCCTCAAAGACTAACTTATTTTAATATACTGAGCCTTGGAATGGTTCGTACCCGAGCAGGTTTCATATATGGCATGCATATGCGAACCAATTTTAGTTCACAACGGGAACTTGTTTTTCATGAGTACCAGGTTATTATTTGGGAGAACAAGGAAGGCCAATCTGATGGATTGCCCAACCTAATCTACGTATCAAGAGAGAAGAGATCACAGCACCATCATCACCACAAAGCTGGTGCGATGAATGTTTTGGTAATACATTTTTCTTTTCTTTTAATACGTTGGCATTTTTATTCTGTCTTGTAAAATTACATATCCATAAACAACCTCAAATAAATTTGTATTTCTCCTACCATGAAAAGGTGTAATATGATGATTATCATGTGCAGACCAGAGTGTCAGGATTGATGAGCAACGCTCCCTTCATGCTGAATTTAGACTGTGACATGATGGTGAACAATCCAAAGATTGTTCAGCACGCCATGTGTATTCTTCTGGATCCAAAGGCCCATAAAGAAGTTGCCTTTGTTCAATGTTTTCAGCAGTTCCACGACGGCTTAAAAGATGATCCCTTCGGAAACCAGTTCGTGGCTGTTTTTATGGTGTGTAAAGAAGAAGAAGCATAAGTTCTGTCTACATTTAGAACCAAGTAGCACGGATGAATTTAACAGTAATTTTTCTGTCTTGTTGTCTTTGAAGTGCAGTACATTGTAGTTGGTATAGCAGGGCTTCAAGGACCCTTTTACTGTGGAACCAATTGCTTCCATAGAAGAAAAGTTATTTACGGCCGTCACCCTGATGACACCCAACTTGAAAATCAAGGTCGTCATTTGAACTATAGGATATATCTTCACATAATTTGTACACCGATCTACATATTCATAATAGTAGTTGCCGTAATTCCTACCAACCTCTAACAAAGAAACATTAAAATGCCATTGTTTTGCATCTTTTTTTGCAGAAAAATTGTCAGACAAGGAACTGCAACAGAAGTTCGGAAGTTCGAAGGAATTTGTTACATTGGCAGCCCAAGCTTGGGAAGACAACACATACTCTAGTTGTAGTAATGTCATTACTCCTTCCACGTCTCTAGAGGCTGCAATCCAAGTTTCTAGTTGTGAATATGAATATGGTACTGCTTGGGGTAAACAGGTCAGTATCAACTTCATCAATTAAAGCATATTATAAATACTCCTAATTAACTTAATTTCAATTGCCACATAAGAAGCTTTCAACACAGAAAAAGGTTGAAATTTTCTTCTGAGCATCACATAATTATCATCTCAGAAGAATCATACTCTGCATTGTGACTAAATTATTTGGAAATTCAGGTGGGATGGTTATATGGGTCATTGGCAGAGGATCAACAAACTGGATTGAGCATCCATAGAAGAGGTTGGAGGTCAGAGTGCTGCACACCTGAGCCTATTGCTTTCATAGGTTGTGCCCCTGGAGATTTCATATCCTCAATGGTACAACAAAAGAGATGGGCTTCCGGCCTGCTTAGAGTCTTTTTGGGCCCCCAAAGTCCCTACTTGGGCCTCCTCTTCGGTAAGCTGCAACTCAGGCAGTGCTGGGCCTATTTATATCTTATCCACTGGGGCCTCCACGCCTTCCCTGAAACTTGCTATGCGGCTTTGCCGGCGTATTGCCTCATAACCAACTCCTCTTTTTTACCCAAGGTCAGCTTTTCAACACTAACTACCAAACATTTTAGTATTTCTCAATTTCAAGGAATAATTAAGCAGGTTCATATTAAATTTTCAGGAACCTTGGTTGTGGATTTCTGTTTCAGTTTTCGTGATATACCATATTTATAGTCTAATAGAATACTTGGCAATCGGGTTATCAGTCCGAACATGGCGGAACAATCAGAGAATGAGAAGAGTAATGGCCATGACTGCTTGGTTTGTGGGTTCTCTAAGTGCCATATTTGAGATGTTGGGGGCTTCTAACACAGTGTTTGACATAACACAGAAGGAGCCACCAACTTGTTCTGGTTCTGATACAAACGCGGGAAGGTTCATCTTCGACGAGTCTCCAATGTTTGTGCCAGGAACCACTATGTTGCTGGTTCAACTCACTGCTTTGGCGGTGAAATTATTGAGGTTGGATCCATCGGTAGAGAAGAATGGGAATGGGAGTGGGGTTGGGGAGGTATTGTGCAGTGTGTACTTGGTGGTTTGCTTGTGGCCCTTCTTGAAAGGGCTATTTGGTAAAGCACAATATGGGATTCCCATGTCAACAATCCTTAAGTCAGCTATTCTGGCTTTTCTCTTCGTGCACTGTTCTATAAGTGGCACTGCCACCATCAATTAATGTGTTGGTCCATTGACAATCTCTTGTTTATGTTATACTTCCTTCTTGAGGTTCAACTCACAGGTCTGTTTGTGAAATTTTGGAGGTCATTGGAAGCAGTGAAGAGAGAGAATTGGAAATGGAGAGCGTTGTTTTGTCGTTCGTACAGGGTGGTGTGTTACTGGCCTTTTCTGAAAGGAGAAAATATGGAACTCGGGCCGTGTTCTTTGTGGTGCTTTGTACTTCTATCATCACTACTTTATGTGTTGCTGATCCCTCTTATTCATCTCAATCTCCTCTCTCATGTCTGCACTTTCATTTTTTTAGCAGCATATTATATTTTACTTCATAAAAACTAAAGCTCCTTTTGATTCGATTTTGGATCTCATCTGCTTGGCAATGCAAGGCAATGCTACGTAATAGAATTTTAATCATTATGGATCTTAATTAGTGTGCTTGGTAATGAAGATTGATACGGTGGGGGACAGAATCACAGGGTGCAGGATTTTGAATGGGGGCAATCGATGGCCAGCCACTGGGGGTGGGAGCTTCTAGGCATAACCCCAAAAGATATCAAGAGATGGAAATGGCGAGTCGTTTAAATAGAAAATGTCTTAACCAAGGATTCGTTCGGAATTCGGATTAACAATGATTCTGAAAACAATAAGAATTTATGATTTTGAAAAATCAAATTAATTTTGATAACTTTAAATTTAACATATTGAATCAGCTGATTTTTAATTGAATAATCAGGCTAGAAATTAATTTATTAGTTTTCTTGTCTGAATCAATTTATCAAAAATTAATTACTGATTCAATCCCTTTCATTTTTTTTGTCAGTCATTTTTCAGAAATTTTTTCTATAATTTAAAGTATAAGTTATTTTGCAAGAATTTTTCAAATAATAATTACATCATTAAAACAAAAGTCCTTCTCTTCAATTTACAATGAAATAATGGAGAGTATACATATTTTTAATGAGGAGCATTATTTAATAATTTTCATAACTTAACATTTGTTAATGAACTAGTTATAAGTCAGAGATAATTATAGGTATGGACCGAATTCACAAATCTTTTATTTATAAAAATGATTAATAATGAGTCGGCACTTGTAGCCCAGTCTTAAGTGTGAAGTTGCAACTTTAAACGGAAATAATGCAATGGATACGTGAGTTATTAGGGGGGGGGGGGGGAATGGCAGTAAACACTTATGGTTACATTGAACTTGTGTTGTGTTGTTTGATTGGTAAGCAGTATTGGCTAAAGTACATATTTAGTTTTTTAACTTTGTATAAGGTTTTAATTTTATCCCTTAAGTTTAAAAAATACACTTTTAGTTTTTTAACTCTGAAATTTTTTTTTCAAAAAATGATGACATTAAAATCTTAAATGTTGATAAAATATTCTTAAATGCTAACATATTAAGTTTAATTTTCAAAACATCCATGATTGTTACAAAAAATCATCATTAAAACCTAATGATTTTAAGATTAAAAGACTAAATGCATATTTTTCAAAGTTAGGGAATCAAATTGAAACATTGTACAAAGTTAAAGGATTAAATGTATACTTTAGCCAACAGTATTAAATATTTCGTTAGTTATAAATTTGTATTTATGTAAATAGTAAATACTCCTAATTCAACTAATAAATTTGTGTCATATGTATATATGACGTAAATTTGATGAGCTCCGTAATAATGACAGACAAAGAGTCGGTTCTTGGATCCAATCCCGGAACATATATAATGTAATCCTAAGTCTATTGATCGCACAACATTTACATGGAAATGCTTATTGCTGATCGAAGACTAAGCACACTTGTTGCATATGTTAGATAGAATGACTAGTTAATAAAATGATCACACCGTTTTCACACAACAAGGAAAAAATATACTACCTCTGGTCCTTATTATAAGATCTTATTTGACTTTTTGTTTGGTCCTAATTATAAGACCCCAATCTATTTTGTCTCTCATATTTATACATTTTTTTCAAGATAATCCTTCTAATAATGATAGTTCTAGCCAATATACTTAATTAGTAAGGATATTTTAGGAATGACAACACTTATTTATTACAAATAACTAACTTAACTTACTTCCTTAATCTCCTCAAATAAGTCAACTGGATCTTATAATTAGGACCGGAGGTAGTATATATATATATATATATATAATGACATGGTAAGAAGCACTGAGAAGGAAAATTTAAAATATTCAGATTTGCTTCTTCTTTTTGGCTAGAAAGTGGCACTGTTGCCCCGTGATCCCATGATATTTATACGTATTCCCTCTAGTACTTGGCATAAAATTTTAACATACTTTTTCTTTCAAGTTTATAATTTTCTTTCTTGAACTATCCTTATTATGACATATATATTAAAGGAAAATTTTTGTCAATAAGATATTTTTCAATTCAATAGCTATTGACCATATCACACCCCCCATTAGTTGCTCTTTTTACCAATAGGTTTAAAATTTTATTACAAGTTTATCAGAATCTAAAAAATTATTTAAATTAGTTATTTATAAAAAATTTGTGTTATTTTTTTAAAAATGTCTTTTTAATAAATTTTATTGAAAATATCTTATTGGCAAAAATTTTCCTTTAACGATTATTTTGGTCAGAAATATAAGATCTTAATCTACTTTATCTCTAATATTTATACATTTTTCTAAGGCAGTCCTTCTAATAATGACAGTTCCAGCCAATATACTGGATTAGCAAGGATATTTGAGGAAAGAGAACACATATTTATTACAAATAACTAACTTAAACTTATTTTCTGAATTTTTTCAAATTAATCAACTAACTGTTATAATTATAGTAATTAATAATTGTTAATAACTTAATATGCTATGCTCAGTAGCTATTATATTGTGCTTCATACCTAACCTATGGTTATGGTCAAAGTTTGCAATTATCTTTCATACTATTTTGTGCTATTTTATTGAAAATTTTTAGCGGCTTAATAGTTTTATACTCCTCCGGTCACCCTTATAGTATAAAGGTATAAGAGTTTTATATTTAGAATCGGAGGAGTATATATTTTGGTGAAGTTATATATTTTTTAGAAACTAAAATGAGGGGATCAAATCCTACATTTCTTGACCCCTATCGCAAATTGCCTAACTACCATTGGTGGCAACCCCTGCTGATGGGCGAGGCTTTTTTTTTTGGCCCTCAAAGAGAGGCAATATGGTCATTTTATTCAATTTATGAAATGAGATTTTGATGACGGAAATTTTTTGAAAATTTGTCCTTTCTTTGGGTTGTGACTGTTTTAATTTTAAAGTGTATTTTATTGCCCCTGGTATAACCTTAAGCTATCCATTCATTAATCAAAGGTTGAAGTATATCAATAGTGATATATTGTTCAGAGGAAGAGGCAGAAAGACCACAGTTTTCTAAACTAGTGGATCGAACAATTTCTTTGACATGGGGTCTTCGAGTGGAGATCAGACTTCTAATGTTTCTACTGACACGATTAGTACGATGGTAAGGGCTATTCAATAATTTTTAGGGATTATTAATTATCTTAGAGATTTTATCCCTCATGTGTCTAATCACACCAGCCAGCTATCCAAACTTCTAAAAAAGAATCCTCCTGCGTGGGGGACAGAGCAAATCTCAGCTGTCAAAACTCTCAAAAGAATTGCACAGCAACCACCTTCTTTAAAGATCCCTGACAAAAGACTACGGATCCTCCAGACTAATGCCAGTGATGACTCTCAAGATTTGTATCATGCTTGGCAAGCTGCAAGTCAATCCATGCGCCAAATTCATGAAATCTGTCTCTCAATTTTTCTGGAGGAATGTCATCAAAAGTGAACCATGGACTTGTAGTAGGTTTGTAGTCTGTCCTTCTAGGCTCAGACGTATGAGGGACAAATGGTTATCCATCAAAAGAATCTTCAACTGTAGGATCTGGTTAGCAAGGATCTCCTTGTAGGTAGCATGATAGTGCTTTTCTGACTCTTTGAATTGTCCGCTTGCATGTCCATAGTAGAATCTCTTTCCATTTATTTCTTCAATTAAGACAGCTCCCCAAAACTGTGGTCTTCCTGCCTCTTTCTCTGAACATTATGTCACTATTGACATACTTCAACCTTTGATTAATAAATGGATAACTCAAGGTTATACCCATTTCCATACAGGTGTTGTACACCTTATTCTTACACTCTATGGGAGAAAAGGAATTCCAGCCACTGCTAAAGTTATTCCAATTGATACCACATATACTTCCTATAATAATGCTTTGTGGGTCGATCTTCTGGGTGGATACCCAATTGCCAAAAACCAACTTTAAGAACCAAATTGGAAAAGATTTTTGCATGTCTAAGATGGACTGTAAGTGAACTGGGCTTTGGTAAAAAGAATTTGTCATCTTGGAGGAAAATATTAAGAGGTTTATAGTCAATGACTAACCTTTTTCTAATACTTGCAGATTGTTTTAATGATCAATGAAAATAAAGGTATTGAATTTGTCATCGAAGAACAAGATACTCAGGATGAAGAAACACAATATGTTCTTCCTTTTTCTGAAGATGAAAAAACTGATTCTGAATCTTTATCCCAAGAAGATGATGATCCTCAAGGGACAACAAGCCACGTTATGACTCTCAGCTTTAAATACCAGATCTAGGATAACTGGAAAAATTGTTACTAAATACTCTTTTGTGGATCGTGGTCAGATTCTATTTCTGATGCACAGGATCCTCTAAAAGAGGCAAGTGTCAATGATCTGGAAATCACCAATGAATTCCTCGTGAATGAGTTTCAGAAGAGCTCCTGTATTATCAACTCTGGCTGCTGTTATCTTCTGGTTGTTTGGTGATGCTCATGTGTGACTGACGATTCTTGATAAGGAACATGATATTAATGGGGGCCTGCTTCCAACATTTCGCATCACACAAATTTAGTGTTATATGTAAGCGTCATTTATGAGGTTGGTATAGTTATGTGTTCACAATGGCAAATGAAGGAAACTTTATCAGATAAAACTAAATCAAATAGTGTTTTCCTCAAAGACTAATTTTAATATACTGAGCCTTGGAATGGTTCGTACCCGAGCAGGTTTCATATATGGCATGCATATGTGAACCAATTTTAGTTCACAACGGGAACTTGTTTTTCATGAGTACCAGGTTATTATTTGGGAGAACAAGGAAGGCCAATCTGATGGTTTGCCCAATCTAATCTACGTATCAAGAGAGAAGAGATCACAGCACCATCATCACCACAAAGCTGGTGCGATGAATGTTTTGGTAATACCTTTTTCTTTCCTTTTAATACGGTGGCATTTTTATTCTGTCTTATAAAACCACATATCCATAAAAACCCTCAAATAAATTTGCATTTCTCCTACTAAAAAGGTGTAATGTGATGATTATCATGTGCAGACCAGAGTGTCAGGATTGATGAGCAACGCTCCCTTCATGCTGAATTTAGACTGTGACATGATGGTGACCAACCCAAAGATTGTTCAGCACGCCATGTGTATTCTTCTGGATCCAAAGGCCCATAAAGAAGTTGCCTTTGTTCAATGTTTTCAGCAGTTCCACGACGGCTTAAAAGATGATCCCTTCGGAAACCAGTTCGTGGCTGCTTTTATGGTGCGTAAAGAAGAAGAAGAAGAAGAAGCATAAGTTCTGTCTATATCTAGAACCAAGTAGCGCGTATGAATTAAACAGTAATTTTTCTGTCTTGTTGTCTTTGAAGTGCAGTACATTGCAGGTGGTGTAGCAGGGCTTCAAGGACCCTTTTACGGTGGAACCAACTGCTTCCATAGAAGAAAAGTTATTTACGGCCGTTACCCTGATGACATCCAACTTGAAAATGAAGGTCGTCATTTGAACTATAGTCTTCATATAATTTGTACACAGATCCATATATTCATCATAGTAGTCGCCGTAATTCCTACCAGCGTCTAACAAAGAAACATTAAAATGCCATTGTTTTGCATCTTTTTTTTTTTGCAGAAAAATTGTCAGACAAGGAACTGGAACAGAAATTCGGAAGTTCGAAGGAATTTGTTAAATTAGCAGCCCAAGCTTGGGAAGGCAACACGTATTCTGGTAGTAGTAATGTTATTACCCCTTCCACGTCTCTGGAGGCTGCAATCCAAGTTTCAAGTTGTGAATATGAATATGGCACTGCTTGGGGTAAACAGGTTAGAATTAAATTCATCAATTAAAGCATATTATAAATATGCCTAATTGACTTCATAACAAATTGCTACATAAGTAGCTTTCAACATCCATTCTAGAGGAATCATATATAGTAATATATTCTGCCTTGATTGAATTATTTGGAAGTTTAGGTGGGGTGGTTATATGGGTCATCAGCAGAGGATCAACAAACCGGATTGAGCATCCATAGAAGGGGTTGGAGGTCAGAGTGCTGCACACCTGAGCCTATTCCTTTCACAGGTTGTGCCCCTAGAGATTCCATTTCTTCCATGGTCCAACAAAAGAGATGGGCTTCAGGCCTGCTTAGAGTCTTGCTGGGCCCCCAAAGTCCCTATTTGGGTCTCCTCTTTGGTAAGCTCCGGTTCAGGCAGTGCTCGGCCTATTTATGGATCCTCAACATGGGCCTCCACGCTTTCCCTGAAATATGCTATGCTGCTCTGCCTGCGTATTGCCTCATAACCAACTCCACTTTCTTACCCAAGGTCAGCTTTTCAACTCTAACAGCCAAACATTATTGTATATCTCATTTTTAAGGAATAACTGATTTAGATTCATATTTGGATTTTTCAGGAACCGTGGCTTTGGGTTTCTGTTTCAGTTTTTGTGATATACAGTATATATAGTCTAATAGAATACTTGGCAATCGGGTTATCAGTCCGAACGTGGTGGAATAGTCACAGAATGAGAAGAATAATGGCCATGAATGCTTGGTTTTTGGGTTCTCTAAGTGCCATAATTGAGATGTTGTGGGGTTCTAACACGGTGTTTGATGTCACACAGAAAGAGTCACCAACTTCTGGTTCTGATGATAGTGATACAGACGCAGGAAGGTTCAGCTTTGACGAGTCTGCAGTGTTCGTGCCAGGAACCACCATGTTACTGGTTCAGCTCACTGCTTTGGTGACAAAATTACTGAGGTCGGATCCTCCACCAGAGAAGAGGGGGAATGGGAGTGGGGTTGGGGAGGTATTGTGCAGTGTGTACTTGGTGGTTTGCTTGTGGCCCTTCTTGAAAGGGCTGTTTGATAGAGCACACTATGGGATTCCCATGTCGACGATTTACAAGTCAGCAGTTCTGGCTTTTCTCTTTGTGCATTGTTCCAGAATTAGCATGGTGACCACCAATTAATGTCTTGGTCCACTGACAAGCTTTTAATTGGCCTTTTCTGAAAGGACTATTTGGAATTGTGCTTTTTTGGTGACCCCTCCTGTTCACCTCACGTCAGTTTTGGATCCCACACACAAGGCAATAATAATATTCTGAGTCCTAAATTTAAAATCTAATTTATGATATAATTTCTTATATTTAAACCGAAGCTAGTATAAGACAGTGCAGTGTGATACAATTTTAATCATTATGAATTTATTTAGTATGTGACTCGCCAATATAAGGCAGTGATACAATTTTAATCATTATGGATAAGTAATTTCTTATATTTAGAACCATAGTTTGTATAAGGTAGTGTAATGGGATCAGGGGTAGTACCTTATAATCAGTATTCACATTAGGCATAATTATTTTGAACTACTACTTTTAATTGAGAAAAAAAATCAAAATTAGCAAATTGGAATGCCCCTTTTTCATTTTTTCCCCCCTATTTTGTTCTCTTGCCTTGAGGTACAGGTGTAACATTTTAATAAGAGGAATGGGCTAGCAAAGGGGCAGAGGAGAGAGGCTGCGCCCTAAAACCACATGGGACTTATCAGATCTGTACCTTTTTTTTTTTAAGAACTATTTCAATGAGTATAAAATCTAAAAGATAATCTCTTAATTATTATTTTTTTAAAATATTTTTATTTAAAAATAATTAATTAAAAATATTAAATTTGTATGGTCCAAATTCAAATTGCTCTACACACCAAAACAGGATCCAATCACATGCATCTGCCTAGCTCACATGTTGTACATGAAACCAAAAAAAATTTATATATCATATAAAATCTATAAAAAAAATCATTGTATTATACTAAAAATGCTGTACAAAACAAAGCTCATATTCTAGTGTTGCATCTAAAATAAGAAGATTTTTATAACCTTATAATGAATGAAGTTAAATGCTGTAATGAATGAAGTTAGATGCTGAGACGTCTTCCATCACCCAACTTGACGTTAGGCAAATAGTACGACAGTGATTCGTCTGTGTCCATAAACGCATTTCGAGAACTCCCAAACCCGTGGGAATCTAGCAATTGCAGGATTTGGTGAACGTGCAAAACCATTGCAGCAAAAGATTCAATGGAGGACGTCCAACTGTATGAAAAAATTTGGCTGAAACGCAGGTTTCAGAGAGTTATGGACAGCTTCATCTTCTTTCTCCTTCTCTCGCTTCTTGGTCACAGGCTTATCACCCTCTCCACCCACTTCACTGTCCCCCGCTTTCTCGCCTTCTTATGCGAATCATGGTTTGCCTTCAACTGGTTTATTATCCTCAGCACCAAATGGGCAGCTGCACGCATCGACACCTTCCTCCATTCTCTCTCTCAACGGTAGCTGTACAAATGACCCCACTTACTTCACTGAACTGATTCTTGTTTCCTTATTTGTCAAGTTCTACTCTTTTGAATAGGGTACCAAAGGTCGAGCTGCCGGCGGTGGACCTGCTGGTGACGACGGCGGACCCAGTGCTGGAACCACCCATCATCACCGTGAACACTGTGCTATCTCTGTTAGCTCTGGATTACCCACCTCACAAGCTAGCTTGTTACGTTTCCGATGATGGGTGTTCCCCTGTTAACTTCTATGCCCTCGTCGAAGCCTCTCGATTTGCTAAGCTGTGGGTACCTTTCTGTAAGAAATACAACGTCCAACACAGAGCTCCTCATAGGTTCTTTTCTGCTGAGCCTAACGGTGCCCAAAGACGACATTCCCAAGAATTCACACAAGACTCCCTACTGATGAAGGTAAAGTGTTGAAATGGTTATTTCGTGGTCAATTGTCAGAAAAATGATAATAGTGACTTTGTGTGTCGGGTTTTGTAGGAAGAGTATGAAAAACTAAGCCGTAAAATTGAAGATGTGAGCAGGAAACCAGAGCAGATTAAGCTTGAGGGAGAGTTTGCAGCTTTCAGGAATGCAGAGCGGAGAAATCACCAAGCCATAATTAAGGTATCTTAACCTTCTAGTATATCATTGTCGAGCTGTTTCGATTGTCTGATGATGCTCATATGTGACAGACAATTCTTGAAAAGGAACATGCTATTAGTGGGGGGCCTGAGTCATACATATGGCATAACACAAATTTCCTGTTATTTGTTCTCAATGACAAATGAAGGACAATGGCACATTCTCGAATAAAACAAAATCAAATAGTGTTCTCTATCAGATGATCAATTAAGTTATGGTTCAGAACGGTCCGTACTTGGGAGTAAATTTAATGGCATGCGTGCGTGAATCGATGTTAGTTCTCTGCCATTGATTAATTAAATTATGGTTCATGAGGACCAGGTTATTATTTGGGAGAACAAGGAAGGCCAATCTGGTGGATTGCCCCACTTAATCTACGTATCAAGAGAGAAGAGACCACAGCATCCTCATCACCACAAAGCTGGTGCCATGAATGTTTTGGTAACACCTTGTTTTCTTCTTTTAATACGTTGGCATCTTTATTCTCTCTTATAAAATGACATATTCGCAAACACCCTCAAATTTTCATTTCTCCTACTATAAAAAAGTGTGATATGATGATTATCATGTGTAGACCAGAGTGTCAGGGTTGATGAGCAACGCTCCCTACATGTTAAACATAGACTGTGACATGATGGTGAGCAATCCAAAGATTGCTCAGCATGCCATGTGCATATTTCTGGATCCCAAGGGCCACGAAGAAGTCGCATTTGTTCAGTGCTTTCAGCAATTTTACGATGGCCTAAAAGATGATCCCTTTGGAAACCAGTTGGTCGCTGCTTCTTCGGTGCGTTTAAATTCATATTCACTTTTCAAAAGCAAAAGGACATCATCGATTCTCTGTTAATTCACAGCCATGCAACGCGTATTAATTTTCTTCCTTGTCCTTGTGAAATGCAGTACGTACTAGTTGGACTTGCAGGGCTTCAAGGACCCTTTTACTGTGGAACCAATTGCTTCCACAGAAGAAAAGTTATTTACGGCCGTTACCCTGATAACACGCAGCTTCAAAATCAAGGTCATTAATTATTTGAACTCTAGTACATGCATGATAGTCGTGATTAATTAATTGCTACATCTTATCTTTAACATACAAGCTAATTTACTAATTTGAGTAGAATAAAAAACTAATTAAGTTAATTATTTCTAACAAATAGGTATTATCTTTTCTAAAATATTCTTACTAATTAAGTGTATTGGTTAGAACTACTATTATTATAAGAACTACCTTAAAGAAAAGATAAATATGAGAGACAAAATAAATTAGGATCTTATATTTAGAACTAAAATAAAAGTCAAACAAGTTTTTATATTAAGAATTAGAGGGAATAATTTTTATAGGCATCTGTCTAAGAATCTCGGACATGTTATCATTTTACATCTTTTGCAGCAAAATTGTCAGACAAGAAACTGGAACAGAAGTTCGGAAGCTCGAAGGAATTTTTTAAATTAGCAGCCCAAGCCTGGGAAGACAACCCATGTTCTAGTTGTAGTAATGTTATTACTCCTTCCACGTCTCTAGAGGCTGCAATCCAAGTTTCTAGTTGTGAATATGAATATGGCACTGCTTGGGGTAAACAGGTCAGTATCAAATTCATCAATTAAAGCATATTATAAATATGCCAATTAACTTAATTTCAATTGCTACATAAGAAGCTCTCAACACAAAGAAAAAGGTTGAAATTTTCTTCTGAGAATCACACAACTATCGTCTCAGAAGAATCATACTCTGCATTATGACTTAATTATTTGGAAGTTCAGGTGGGATGGTTATATGGGTCATTGGCAGAGGATCAACAAACTGGATTGAGCATCCATAGAAGAGGTTGGAGGTCAGAGTGCTGCACACCTGAGCCTATTGCTTTCACAGGTTGTGCCCCTGGAGATCTCATATCCTCAATGGTACAACAAAAGAGATGGGCTTCCGGCCTGCTTAGAGTCTTTTTGGGCCCCCAAAGTCCCTATTTGGGCCTCCTCTTCGGTAAGCTGCAACTCAGGCAGTGCCTGGGCTATTTATATCTTATCCACTGGGGCCTCCACGCTTTCCCTGAAACATGCTATGCCGCTGTGCCTGCGTATTGCCTCATAACCAACTCCACTTTCTTACCCAAGGTCAGCTTTTCGACACTAACTGCCAAACAATTTTTTATCCCTCAATTTCAAGGAATAATTAAGAAGATTCATATTAAATTTTCAGGAACCTTGGTTGTGGATTTATGTTTCAGTTTTCGTGATATACTGTGTATACAGTCTAATAGAATACTTGGCAATCGGGTTATCAGTCCGAACATGGTGGAACAATCAGAGAATGAGAAGAGTAATGGCCATGACTGCTTGGTTTGTGGGTTCTCTAAGTGCCATAGTTGAGATGTTGGGGGCTTCTAACACAGTGTTTGACATAACACAGAAGGAGCCACCAACTTGTTCGGCTTCTGATACAAACGCAGGAAGGTTCATCTTCGACGAGTCTCCAATGTTTGTGCCAGGAACCACTATGTTGCTGGTTCAACTCACTGCTTTGGCGATGAAATTATTGAGGTTGGATCCATCGGCAGAGAAGAATGGGAATGGAAGTGGGGTTGGGGAGGTATTGTGCAGTGTGTACTTGGTGGTTTGCTTGTGGCCCTTCTTGAAAGGACTATTTAGGAAAGCACAATATGGGATTCCCATGTCAACAATCTTTAAGTCAGCTATTCTGGCTTTTCTCTTCGTGCACTGTTCTATAAGCGTCACTGCCACCATCAATTAATATGTTGGTCCATTGACAATCTCTTGTTTATGTTCTACTTCCTTCTTGTTATTGGAAGCAGCGAAGAAAGTGAAATGGAAATGGAGAGAGTTGTTTTGTCGTTCGTGCATGGTGGTGTGTTATTGGCCTTTTCTGAAAAGAGAGAATATGGAATGCCATGATCAAGGGTTTTAATGTCTGCAACTCTGGCCGTGTTCTTTGTGGTCCTTTGTACTTCTATCATCACTACTTTATGTGTTGCTGATCCCTCTTATTCATCTCAATCTCTTCTCTCATCTCTTCACTTTCATTTTTTCAGCAGTATATTTTACTTTACTTCATAAAAGCTAAAGCTCCTTTTCACTCGATTTTGGATCTCATCTGCTGTGCAATGTAAGGCAATGCTACGTAATAGAATTTTAATCATTATGGATCTTAATGAGTATGTTTGGTAATGAAGATTGATACGGTGGGGGACAGAATCACAGGGTGCAGGATTTTGAATGGGGGCAATCGATGGCCAGCCACTGGGGGTGGGAGCTTCTAGGCATAACCCCAAAAGATATCAAGAGATGGAAATGGCGAGTCGTTTAAATAGAAAATGTCTTAACCAAGGATTCGTTCGGAATTCGGATTAACAATGATTCTGAAAACAATAAGAATTTATGATTTTGAAAGATCAAATTAATTTTGATAAATTTAAATTTAATATATTGAATCAGCTGATTTTTAATTGAATAATCAGGCTAGAAATTAAATTATTAGTTTTTTAACTCTAAAATTTTTTTCCCAAAAAATGATAATATTAAAATCTTAAATGTTGATAAAATATTCTTAAATACTAACATATTAAGTTTAATTTTCAAAACATCCATGATTGTTACCAAAAATCATCATTAAAACCTAATGATTTTAGGGTTAAAGGACTAAATATATGTTTTTTAAAGTTAATGGATCAAATTGAAACATTGTACAAAGTTAAAGGACCAGATGTATACTTTAGCTAATAGTATTAAATATCTCGTCAGTTATAAATTTGCATTTATGTAAATAGTAAATACTCCTAATTCAACTAATAAATTTGTGTCATATGTAGATATGATGTAAATTTGATGAGGTTCATAATAATGACAGAAAAAAGAGTTGGTTCTTGGATCCAATCCCGGAAAATATATAATGTAATCCTAAGTCTATTGATCGCACAACATTTACATGGAAATGCTTATTGCTAATCGAAGACTAAGCACACTTGCTGCATATGTTAGATAGAATGACTAGTTAATAAAATGATCACACCGTTTTCACACAACAAAGAAAAAAAATATATATAATGACATGGTAAGAAGCACTGAGAAGGAAAATTTAAAATATTCAGATTTGCTTCGTCTTTTTGGCTAGAAAGCGGCACTGTCCCGTGATCCCAAGATATTTGTACGCATTCCCTCTAGTACTAAGCATAAAATTTTAACATACCTTTTCTTTTAAGTTTATATTTTTTTTTTCTTGAACTATCCTTATTATGACACATATTAAAGGAAAATTTTTGTCAATAAGATATTTTTCAATCCAATAGCTATTGACCATATCACAACCCCCCCATTAGTTGCTCTTTTTACCAATAGGTTTAAAATTTTATTACAAGTTCATCAAAATCTAAAAAATTATTTAAACTAGTTATCTATAAAAAAATTTGCGTTATTTTTTTAAAAATGTCTTTTTAATAAATTTTATTGAAAATATCTTATTGGCAAAAATTTTCCTTTAACGATTATTTTGGTCAGAAATATAAGATCTTAATCTACTTTATCTCTAATATTTATACATTTTTTCTAAAGTAATCCTTTTAATAATGACAGTTCTAGCCAATATACTGGATTAGCAAGGATATTTGAGGAAAGATAACACCTATTTATTACAAATAACTAACTTAACTTATTTTCTTAATTTTCTCAAATTAATCAACTAACTTTTATAATTATAGTAATTAATAAGTGTTAATAACTTAATATGTTATGCTCAGTAGCTATTATATTGTGCTTCATACCTAACCTATGGTTATGGTCAAAGTTTGCAATTATCTTTTATACTATTTTGTGCTATTTTATTGAAAAATTTTAGCGACTTAATAGTTTTATACTCCTCTGGTCTTAAATATAAGACCATTATACTAAAGGTCTTATATTTAAGACCGGAGGAGTATATATTTTGGTGAGGTTATATATTTTTTAGAAACTAAAATGATGGGATCAAAGCCTGCATTTATTGACCTCTGTCGCAAATTGCCTAGCCGCCATTGGTGGCAGCCCCTGCTGACGGGCGAGGCTGTTTTTTTTTTCTTGCCCTCAAAGAGAGGCAATATGGTCATTTTATTCAATTTATGAAATGAGATTTTAATGATTGAAATTTTCTGAAAATTTGTCCTTTTTTTTGGGTTGTGACTGTTTTAATTTTTAAGTGTATTTTATTGCCCCCCAGTATAACCTTAAGCTATCCATTCATTAATCAAATGTTGAAGTATGTCAATAATGATATATTGTTTAGAGGAAGAGGTAGGAGGACCACAGTTTTCTAAATTAGTAGACTGAACAATTTCTTTGACATGAGGTCTTTGGGTGGAGATCAGACTTCTAACGTTTTTAGTGACACGATTAGTATGGTGGTAAGGACTATTCAACAATTTTTAGGGATTATTAATTATCTTAGGGATTTTATCCCTCATATGTCTAATCACACCAGCAAGCTATCCAAACTTCTCAGTGGGGGACAGAGCAGATCTCAGCTGTCAAAACTCTCAAAAGAATTGCACAGCAACCACTTTCTTTAAAGATCCCTGACAAAGGACTACGGATCCTCCAGACTAATGCCAGTGATGACTCTCAAGATTTGTATCATACCTAGCAAGCTGCAAGTCAATCCATGCGTCAAATTCATGAAGTCTGTCTCTCTATTATTCTGGAGGAAGGTCATCAAAAGTGAACCATGGACCCATAGTAGGTTTGTAGTCTGTCCTTCTAGGCTTAGACGTATGAAGGACAAATGGTTCTTCATCAAAAAGATTTTCAACTGTAGAATCTGGTTAGCAAGGATCTCCTTGTAGTTAGCATGATAATGCTTTTCTAGCTCCTTGAATTGTCTGCTTGCATATCCACAGTAGAATCTCTTTCCATTTATTTCTTCAATAAGGATAGCTCCCCAAAACTGTGGTCTTCCTGCCTCTTCCTCTGAACATTATGTCACTATTGACATACTTCAACCTTTGATTAATGAATGGATAGCTCAAGGTTATACCCATCTCTATATAGGTGCTGTATACCTTATTATTACACTCCATGGGAGAAAAGGATTTCCACCCACTGCTAAAGTTGCTCTAGTTGATATTACCTATACTTTCTATAGTAATGCTTTGTGGGTTGATCTTCTGAGTGGATACCCAATTGCCAAAAACCAGCTTTAAGATCAAACTTGGAAAAGATTTTTGCATGTCTAAGATGAACTGTAAGTGAACTCGGCTTTGATAAAAGGAATTTGTCGTCTTGGAGGAAAATATTGAGAGGTTTATAGTCAATGACTAACCTTTTCTAACACTTCCAGATTGTTTTAATGATCAATGGAGATGAAAATATTGAATCTGTCATCGAAGAACAAGATACTCAGGATAAAAAAACACAATATGTTCTTCCTTTCTTTAAAGATAAAGAAACTGATTTTGAATCTTTATTCCAAGAAGATGATGATCCTCAAGGGACAACGAGCCACGTTATGACTCTTAACTTTGAATATCAGATCTAGGATCACTGAAAAGATTGTCACTAAACACTCATTCATGGATCGTGGTCAGATTCTATTTTGATACACCGGATCCTCTAAAACAGCTAAGTGTTAATGATTTGGAAATCACCAATGAATTCCTTGTGAATGAGTCCCAGAAAAGTTCTTGTATTATCAACTCTGGCTGCTATTATCTTCTGTTAATCACTAAGACTTTGAAACCTTCTCTTAATGTTACAGTTACTGCTGATTCAAAAACATTCAAGATGGAATGGATTACTCAAAAGAGGATTGATATTCAATTCTTTTTATTCTATGGATGAAAGCTTTATTTTCCTTATTATCTGTCTTTTTCTCCGGGCAATAGCACATTGTAATCGCCTGAGTATTATCTTTGAATACTTAAATACATTTGTCTGCTTTTTTATTGATAAAGACGCGTGACAGAAAGTTGACGAAGGAATAAAATATTCCAATGTCTATAAAATAAATGGTACAATTAAAAATATACTACCACAATTTACCTCAAATTTCGCAAACAGTAAACCTCTTTTATGCCTTATCATGTAACCAAATTCCGACCCGGAATTAGATACCGAAGCGTCTTCCAGACTTCCCCATTTTAACTTGAAATTTGGCAAATTTCACTACTCTGATTTCTGTCTACTCTCCATTAGTGAGCTGCGAGTATACCCATTTGGGCATACGACAATTGTAAGATTTGCGAAACCATTGCAGAATAAGATTCAATGGAAGACGTCCAACTGTATGAAAAGATTTGGCTGAAACGCAGGTTTCAGAGAGTTATGGATAGCTTCATCTTCCTTCTCCTTCTCTTGCTTCTTGCTCACAGGCTTATCGCCTTCTCCACCTACTTCACTCCCCCTTGCTTTCTCGCCTTCCTATGCGAATCATGGTTCACCTTCACCTGGTTTATTATCCTGAGCACCAAATGGACTCCTGCACGCGTCAATACGTTCCTCCACTCCCTCTCTCAACGGTATACATGGATTAGCTCGCTCACTTCATTTAGCTGATTCTTGTTTTCTTATTTGTCAAGTTCTTCTCCTGTGAATAGCGTACCCAGGGAGGATCTGCCGGCGGTGGACCTGTTGGCTACAACGGCGGACCCAGTGCTGGAGCCACCCATCATCACGGCGAACACAGTGTTGTCTCTGTTGGCACTTGATTACCCATCTCACAAGCTAGCTTGTTACGTTTCCGATGATGGGTGTTCCCCTGTTACATTCTTTGCACTTGCCGAAGCCGCCCGATTTGCTAAGCTGTGGGTACCTTTCTGTAAGAAATACAATGTCCAACTCAGGGCTCCTCTTAAGTTCTTTTCTGATGAGCCCACTGGTGCCAATAGCCAGCAACACTCTCCAGAATTCACACAAGATTTTTTACAAATGAAGGTAGGGTGCTAAAATGATGTTAAACAGAAACACAGGGCGGTGAACATCAGGTCTCTATCACTCTCTCTGTATGATTGCACAGAATTGCTTACTGATGATCGATCGTACTTGAACAATCCCATAATTTGAGTCAATTAAGTGTTGGAAAAGTATTGAATAATGGTTTCTTGTGTTCGGTTTTGCAGAAAGAGTATGAAAAACTAAGCCGTAAAATTGAAGATGTGAGCAGGAAACCAGAGCAGATTAAGTTTGAGGGAGAGTATGCAGCTTTCATGAACGCAGAGCGGAGAAATCACGGAGCCATAATTAAAGTATCTAAACTTGTATCATCGAGTAAAGCATCTAATATACATGAATCATTTTCTCTGCTCTTTCCATTTTAATTTATGAATCGATCGGTAGGTTATATGGGAGAGAAGGGAAGGCCAATCTGATGGATTGCCCAGCTTAATCTACGTATCAAGAGAGAAGAGACCACAGCATCCTCATCATCACAAAGCTGGTGCCTTGAATGTTTTGGTAACATCTTTTCTTTGGTCTTTTAATACCTCGGCCTTTTTGTTTTGTCTTATAAAACATCCTCAAACTTGGGTTTCTCCTGATGATAAACTATTATAATGTGTAGACGAGAGTGTCAGGGTTGATAAGCAATGCTCCCTACATGCTGAACGTAGACTGTGACATGATGGTGAACAATCCACAGATTGTTCAGCACGCCATGTGCATATTCTTGGATCCCAAGGGCCACAAAGAAGTCGCATTTGTCCAATGTTTTCAGCAATTTGATGATGGCTTAAAAGATGATCCTTTTGGAAACCAGTGGGCTGCCGCTTCTTCGGTGAGTTTAAATTCAACTGCACTCTTTCATTAAAGAAACAAACCCCCCTTAATTTCTGTCTTTTTAGAGGCATGCACTATTGCCGGTTAAAATGAGCAAGTTTAAGAACTGAAGAGGCTTATAGAAAGCTTAGGGCTCCTTTGGGTTGGCAATTATATGAGCACGTTTCATATAAGCATGTAAGCCAAGATAAAACTTATCTCACATATTTATCCTATATTTCATAAATCATAATTGAAAAACTGCTTATAAGTTATTTTAAGTGGACCTGTATTGTTTCTTGTTTTGTGAAGTGCAGTACATATTAGTTGGATATGCAGGCCTTCAGGGACCCTTTTACTGCGGAAGCGGATGCTTCCATAGAAGAAAAGTTATTTACGGGCGTTACCCTGATCACACTCCGCATGAAAATCAAGGTCTGATTTGAACTCTTGTACACACACACACACACACACACCACTTACAGATTCACTATATATCTTCATCAGGTTTGCAGAAGATCGTAATTATTTGTTCCCTACAGGCTTCTAACCAAGAAACTTCATAATGCTTATCATTTGGCATCTTTTGTAGAGGAATTGTCAGACGAGGAACTGGAACCAAAATTTGGAACTTCGACTGAATTTATTAAACTAGCAGCTCAAGCCTGGAAAGACAAGACACATTTTAGTAGCAGTAATATTATTTCTCCTTCTACGTGCTTGGAGGCTGCTATTTATGTTTCTAGTTGTGAATATGAATATGGCGCAGCCTGGGGGGAACAGGTCAGCATCAATTCAATCAATTTCACATCAAAGCTAGCCTACTTAAGAAGCTTTCCATCTCGGCATAATCATATACGCTATCTTGGTTTATTACTATTTTTATTAAATTATTATATGGAAGTTTAGGTTGGATGGCTATATGGATCAGTGGCCGAGGATCAACAACTTGGATTGAGCATTCATAGTAGAGGTTGGAGGTCAGAGTGTTGCACGCCCGACCCAATTGCTTTCATAGGCCGGGCCCCTGGAGGTTTTACATCCGCAATGATCCAACAAAAGAGATGGGCTTCTGGCCTGCTTAGAGTCTTGTTGGGTCCCCAAAGCCCCTATTTGGGCTTCCTCTTCGGTGAGCTGCATTTCAGACAGTGTCTGGCCTATCTATGGCTCATCCACTGGGGCTTATATGCCTTCCCTGAAACAACCTATGCTGCTTTGCCTGCATATTGCCTGATAACCAACTCCACTTTCTTACCCAAGGTCAGTTTTTCAACACTAACTACCAAACATTTCAGTATCCCTCAATTTCAAGGAATAATTAAGGAGATTCATATGGAATTTTCAGGAACCTTGGCTATGGATTTTTGTGTCAGTTTTCGTGATATACAACATCTACAGTCTAATAGAATACTTGGCAATCGGGTTATCAGTCCGAGCATGGTGGAACAATCAGAGAATGAGAAGAATAATGGCCTTGGGTCCTTGGTTTGTGGGTTCTCTAAGTGCTATAGTTGAGATGTTGAGGGCTTCTGAAACAGTGTTTGATATAACACAGAAGGAGGCACCAGCTTGTTCTGGTTCTGATACAAACGCTGGAAGATTCATCTTTGACGAGTCTGCAATGTTTGTTCCAGGAACCACTATGTTAGTGGTTCAACTCAGTGGTCTGGTGATGAAATTATGGAGGCTGGGTCCAGCAGCAGAGAAGAGCGGGAGCGGGGGTGGGAGTGGGAGTGGGGTTGGGGAGGCGTTATGCAGTGTGTACTTGGTGGTTTGCTTGTGGCCTTTCTTGAAAGGGCTGTTTGGGAGGGCACAATATGGGATTCCCATGTCGACGATTTTCAAGTCAGCAGTTCTGGCTTTTCTCTTCGTGCACTGTTCTAGAACTAGCATTGCCACCATCACTTGATGTCCTGCTCCATTAACGTTCTCTTCTATCCTGCTTCCTCATTGCATATCAAGTGTTTTGAAATCACTATACCCGAACGTGTCCCGGGGGGATGGGGAGACAATTCTTAATGTATTATAAATAACTCGGGAAAATTCATGCAATATTTGCCCAATGCGTATTTTTGTTTTTCAAAGTTTGCGTCAACGAGTGTGTGTGTGTGATTCAGCATCCAGTTAGAAAAAGGTAAAAAATCATAACATTATGTCCCAAAATCAAAACTAACACAAATGACATTGTCTCTCGGTCAGCAATATGTTGCATCTTTTAATTCAAATCAATAGATATATACTACCTGGTAATTAAAAATTAGTTGACTAATTTGAATAGATTAAAAAGATTAATTAAGTTAGTTACTTATAATAAATAGATGTTATCTTTATTAAAATATTTTTATTAATAAAGTGTATTAATTAAAACTATTATTATTATAAGGATTACTATAAAAAAATAGAAAATATAAGAGACAAAATAGATTGAGATTTTATATTTAGAATAAAAATAAAATTCAAACTAGCTTAGCAGTATATTTTCTATGGAAGTGTGATCTTTTCCTGTGATCTCTCTCCTACCGTCACTATGCTTGATATGCTTAGCTCATGAAACTAATGTGGGTCTTGTGAGTTCGATAAATAAGAATAATAAGACCTGTTTAAAAAGATGACATTTTCCTGCTATTACTCTCTCATTGTCTTGAATCATTTGTCGCTACTAAAGAAACTCATGAGAGCGCATATTTTTAACCTATACCAAAGCTTAATATTCAAATGCTCATAGATATGGGTAGAATTTGGAAAAAAGGTTCCAATGCAAAGTATTTATTAAAAAAAACCGCTACGTCAACAGCGAATTCAAGATTAGTTGTCTTTATTTTTTTTTTCTTTTTAAAGTATTACAATTGTTTCCTTCATTGTTGATTTACGCAAATTTTTTTTTATCATGAATTGTTGATAAATCTCAGGAAATTATAGAATAAAATTTACGGATAATTACCTATCAATTAGTTTAGTCAACGAAGTCATGATGAACTATGACGTACGAGATAAATATAAAAGTCACCGTATTAATTGCATTTGTAACAGAGATTGAAATTGTTGGCTGGAAAGTGAGACCCAAGTCGGAGACGGGGTCAATTCCACTGCGTGTCTCTCTTCGTATAAATAAATAATAGATTAACTAGTGGGCTAGAGTCAGAGATGGACATAAATTGAGGGAGATCGTGGGGGAAGCAAACGAAGGGGAGGCAAGTAGCTTCTGGGGTGGTGAAAACTGCACGCGGCTCCCTGCAATAGCATCGATTTCAGTTCAATTTTCACACTCCGAACTATTATTTTCTTCTTTGTATTTTTTTCCCATCTCAAAGAGGAGGGGAGTGTGTGAATCAGATAGATGGCTATGAATCAATCACGGGTATCTTGTAGTCCAGTTCTGTTGAAGATGGGTTTAGGGGTGGTGGCGCTTTGCATCGCCGGCTACATTCTGGGTCCTCCTCTGTACTGGCATTTCATGGAAGGTGTTGCTGCACTGAAGCACTCCTCTTCCACTTGTGCGCCCTGCGTCTGCGATTGCTCCTCTGAACCCGCCCTCTCCATACCCCAAGGTAATTTTATTCCATGGTATATTATCCTTGCTTTCTTGGTTCTGGATCTGGTCAGATCTCTTGTCGATATGGGGTTCTGTGTCTTGCTGGAGTTAATTTTGAATCCTAGCCTTGTTAACTATCTCTCGACAGTTTGAGTTTACATAAAGTTACGTTTCCTGATTATGTATATGCTCTCGTAACTTTCTTGTCTGCTGGATAAACCATCATGGGGCAGATTGAAGATCTCAGTCATACATTAGGGCACACATTGGTAATTCAATTCTGTGCTGTTTTGATCGAATTCAGGAGTGTTAAAAAATAAAATTTATGAGATCTAGCGTTAAGGGACTTCTATATAATTATGGGCATAAAGTCTCCTTATTTGGATGCGTGCTTCAATTGATCGAGATTCCTTTGACTTGGGCAGATCTAGTTGCACGACCAGTTTAAACTTTCACTTTGGGACTACAATTGAAATAATCATTTTTGGGTCTTCCGAACTATCGTGCCTCTCTTTAGCTTAAACTTATGCTGTCTAATGCCGTCTGTCTCACTTCTTTAAGTGATAACCTAATGCTCATCCCCACTGCGCCACGGGTCCCGTCATGTAATCCTTGACAGAGTATGAGTAATCGTGGGGGAAAATCTGTTATATGTACCCTTGTCTTCTGCAAGCTTAGTCATGCATAATCGGCAATGTAGCCACTGTAATTTAACATCCCCGTTTGAATATGCAATATCCAGCACTTAAAGAATTTATGAGTTAAGCGAAAAGCTGTCAAGTGCGCAACGGTTTCAATCATGTGTCATCATGCAAGAGTGTAAGGCTGGTGTCTTTTTTTTTTTTGGGCCAAAAAGTAAGGCTGTATCCAGAAGAATCTATTTAGTATTTGAAGAGTATGCTGATGACTTTGCTAACTGCTCGCTTCTCTATGTTATACGGATCAGAAAAATACGGCCTTTTTCAGTGAGATTTGATCTGTTCAAAGTTTCATACTTCACGCGAATAGTTTGAGGAGACTGGTTGGCATAGCTTAGAACTATGATATTAATGAAAGAGAAAATACTTAATGAAGTGCCGAGAAACATTTTTGTGTCCAAAACGATTACCAACCAGTTACTTTCCCAATTGTGATTACTTTGAAATATTAACCTAAAATCCCTGACCTATCAATTTTCATTTCTGATTCGTTGCTTCTCAATAATTATAATTGCAAATCAATGACACCTTAAATTATAGCTTCCTTTTTTTTTTTTGGCTATTAATGCAAGTTGTGGTATGCTGTAATGCTGCTAATTGAACTTGTACTTATTTCTTTCTCGTTGTCTGTTAATTGTGCAGGGCTTAGCAATGCTTCATTTGGAGGTTGGTTTCTTTTCCTTTATAAACTCCACTTAAGTTTCTCAAACTGATACAGTGTACAATGTGCATAAACAACTCAATCGGTACTGTTGAAACTTTTCTGTTTGACTCACCCATGCATGATGGAAGGAGCACAAGTAACATAGTTCCTCTAACTTTATGGTGTAAGATGGTGTGCTAGTTCTTCTCCAGCTGGGCTTGGACCATCTTTTAGGATCATAAATCTCCCATTTTTACTGATGGTTTTCCTTTTAAAACATAGCTACAAATAATCATGCTTCATTTGTTGATCACACAGTGCCTGTAGCCCAGTAGCTCTGTCTGTCAATCAGGTACTCATGTAACAAGCTAAACAATATTTTGGTGCTAAACGACTGACCCAAAAGTTTCTCTGTGAGACGTAAATCATCTAATGTGGGGGGGGGGGGAATGAAGGTATCAGACCAGCAAGGATTTCTGTATCATTTAGAAGTTGAATTAGACTTGCTCAGATTACACATTGCTTCACAGTGAGTTTGTCCTAATGCACATAATATACAGAAATTTTAGACTTTAGAAATTTACTGATTACAGTCTCCTGAAATTTGACACAAAAGATCGAGCATTTCTCATTTTGGCTTTATTGGTATTCTCTTGATCCAACTCCCTTTACCAAGTACTGTTTCCTGTTTTTGCGTGATTGGAAATGTTCAGATTGTGCAAAGCATGATCCAGAGGTGAGTGGAGACACGGAAAAGAACTTTGCGGAGTTATTGTCAGAAGAGCTAAAATTACGAGAAACTGAAGCTCTGGAAAGTCACCGACGTGCTGACATGGCTCTGCTTGAGGCTAAGAAAATTACATCTCAATATCAAAAAGAAGCAGACAAGTGTAATTCAGGGATGGAGACATGCGAGGATGCCAGGGAGAAAGCTGAGGCAGCATTAGCGGCACAAAAGAAGTTGACAGTGTTGTGGGAACTGAGGGCTCGTCAGAAGGGATGGAAAGAAGGGATCTCCAAGTCTAACGACCAGTCTCAGGGAAAAGTACAGACTGCTTAGAAACATTACATGGTCTTCAATGGAATGATTGTTGCATACTAGCTTTTCCGCTACGAGATTAGTTACAAGTCTTGATAGATTCCATATACAAGCAAGCTCCTCGTAAATGTCAAGTGTGAGAAGCTTGTGCTGATGTTTTTCGGTTACTTCTGCTCCTCTGGATGTTGTGAGCTGGAAATTGTTAAAAAGGTGGGATGAAAGGGTACTACGTCGTAAGTATACTTATAAGTTATTATAACTTCTTTTTTATTTCTGAAGTCCCCTTTATTGGCTACTGGTTCAAATAAGTAAATAACCGTGTACTCATTCATTCAAGAATAGGAAATTGAAGCTGGTTTTGAAACTGCAATATTATTTTGTCTTCCAAGCCTCAAATCTCTCGTTCGTATTAATCACTCAATCCCTTGTCAAATATGTACTCTTCCTGTCCTTAATATAAGATCAATTTAACTAATTTGATTAGATTAAGGAAGTTAGGTAAGTTAGTTAATTATAAGAAAAGTAATATATTTTTCCTAAAATACCATAGTTATCTTTCTTAATACCCTTCCTTTCTCTTATATTTAATTATGGTTGAAGGAGTATCCATAGGGGTAATTTAGAAAAAATTGATAAATATGAGGAATGAATCTTATATTTAGGATCAAAACTAACTCAAGAATTGGACCTTATATTAAAGACCGGAGGAGTATTACATTATACTCGTCCATTTTTAGAGGGAAAAGAAATACTCAGAAACTTTATTTCTTATTAAGCGGGTAATATACAGGGCTGGAGCTCGAGCAACCGTCTTTCCATAAAAGGATGCCTTCTATCAAAGGCCTTTAATGATATTTCACCTCATTTATAATAATCTGATATTGCAAGTATAGCCAATGCAACCATTATAAAGAATACATATGCTTGTAAAATTCGCAGTAACCGCTATAATTGAGAACAAGCAGCCAGCGCCTGATCTCTTGACCATCAGCATCTCGGACGTCATCACACTAACCCCAAACCAACAAATCCTGACCCTTCATCATTTGGCCTTCTGGACGGCCGTGATTGAAGTTGCATTCCCCTTTATGGAATCGTATCTGCGAAACATGTGGGCCACAATGAAGGACGCAGTGAGGGTGACCACATCTTTACCGGCACACTGTTTGTTGGACTCGCTGGGCGACCCGGATTGAGGCCCGTTCGACCAATACAAGTAGTCTAACAACTGCACGCCCCCTCCTGTGAACCGGTCCGGTCTGAAGCTCTCCGGGTCATCGAACACAACCGGGTCCCGCATAACCAGCTTCTGGTACCCACAGAGCAGCTCGCCCTTCTTGATCTCAAACGCCGAGTCATGCGAGCACAGCCGGAAATCCTTCCTGGCTCGGCCGTATTGAAGCGGAACGGGCGGGTTTAGCCGGAGAGTTTCGTACACTACGGATTGAATGAGATGCATCTCTTTGACCGAGTCGAGGCTCAGGGTGGGCCCGCCCTTCTCCCTCGCTTCGGTCCTCAGCTTCTCCTCTAACCCGGTTTCGTCACTTGCTATTGTGTCTATCAAACCGGGTAGGAAAACCGAAAACCCACCAAACGCATTGAAACCCAGCACGAACAGCAAGTTGTGAATCACTTCGTCTTGACTCAACCCGAACTCAGTCTCACCCCTTGTGATCACTTCTTTACCTGTTTCTCGTGTTCCATAAACACACCATCAGCATAGGACAATCAATCAAAGCATGCTTTCGTTTGGCTCAGAAATCAAGTTGAAAATGGTGTTCTGGATATTTGATGCGAAGTTACCTTCTTTTTTGATGAATTGGTAGAGTTTATTGTAGTCCCCGCTAACAAGGAAGAAAGGATAGGCAAAAGAGTGGAGGAAAATCTCTTCTAAAGGTTGAAGAACGCCGATAGGGACGGTGGGGAGGATCTGGAGGGCGAGCCACCGGTCGAGCATTGCGTGACCGGACTTGGCGATATCGGGGTCGCATGAAGCATCGGCGCCGGCGAGCACTTTGCAGAGGAAAGCGAAGAGGCACCGCTGAAGTGGGAAGATGTAACCGGCGGAGCTGGATTTGGAGACCGTTGATTCAATGTCATCCCACATCACGTCAAGATTGGATGCCAGTTCGGTTGCCCATATGCCGGAGCTCCGTTTCAGGACATCCATGATGAACTTCTTCACCTGCACGAATTCACCTCAGACACAGATCACACGTGGCACCATATCATTGGCTGGCTGCGGAGTAAAACTTAGTCCGTAAATACTACTCCTCCGATCTTTAATATAACACCCATTTAATTAATTTGATTAGATTAAGAAAGTTAAATAAGTTAGTTAATTATAAGAAAAGTGACACATTTTTCCTAAAACACTAATCACTTAATACCTCCTCTTTCTTCTACTTGATTATAGTTGAGGGAGTATCCATAGAGGTAATTTAGAGAAAATTGATAAATATGAAAAATGGGTTTTATATTTAAAACTAAGACCAATCCAAAAATTAGGTCCTATATTAAAAACCGGAGGAGTAATTACCTTACTTAACCGCGTAGGATCAATTTTTCAAGGAGGTCAACAGTTCATTTACCCATCACACGACAACCCCAGATTTCTCTGAATTTTGATCACCGTCAAATATTTATCAACTTCTCCACTTCCCAGAAGTTACGAGCACGTCATTCCGCTAATGGGAAATGTCGAGCTCCCACAAGAGTGGACCGTAAGACACACGCTAAACTGATGTTCATTTATTAAAAATTTTAAATCATTGGCCTTTTTTCAAAAAAATAATTTTATTTGTTGTGAAAATAAAATCTAGGCTAGACTGGGAGATGATAATTTGTATCATTGTTTTCGTGGTCCTCATCAAGCAAACACGATGGTCCAGACCTGACACGTGACTACTTTCCATTTCATATTATTGTCAGTTGTCACCCATCACAGCAGTGTCTTTACTAGAACTCACCCTCTGCAGTACCAAGTTTAGCTTCCTGCGTCCATTAAATATCCATTAATTACATTGGATTTACGAAACGACTACTGTTCTGTTCTTAGGGCCAAAGTGTTATGCCTATTTTGCCCTTTTCTGCATTCTAAGCTCCACATCATGATAATTCCTTTGATTCCCCTGATCCTTGCCAGCACTACACGCTCTGTACTGTGATGGATTTACTCTTCAGTAATCATGCCTACTAAACTAGAAAATTTTACATCGTTGGAATTTAAGCCTTTATGATCAGTTAATGGATTGAACTCTGAAGTAAATTCTGCGAGTTGCATGCCAAAAAGGGAAAATTGTAGTTTGGAACGAAAAATTGGGACAGTGGAGGAAGAAAGATGATACGAACCTGGGGTGTTGAGGCTCAGAAGTGTCCTGATAAACGCCGACCCTCATGTTGCCGGTGAAAGCGACGCTGGGCATGAAATCTCCGATGAGGACGTTCTTCTTGTCAATCAGGTCCACGTCGAAGAGATGAGCGAAGGATTTGCAGTCGAGCAAAGCGACGACGCTTGGGTTGACGTTGGTAAAGAAAGGGAAGGAGGGAGGGACATTGGTACGGAACACGGTGCTCTTGTACTTTTCGATCCGCTTCCTGAAGAAGGCTTCCGGCTTCTGGAACCAGAAGTAGTCTAAACGGTCGCTGAAAGGGCCGAGCAGCGGCCAGCCATAACTTCCGGGAACGGGCCGCACCGGCAAGTCGATGGATGAGGGCGGCGACGGAGCAACCACCGACGGCGATGACGGGGGTAGTGACATGGCTGGGGACATACCCATGCGGAAGGAAGGCATGTTATTGGGTCGGAAGTAGAGTCTGGGAATTTGGGAGAATGAGATTGTTGAATGCGATATGGGGAATCAGGAGTTCTATCCAGAAAAAACAATTTAACAGGGAAAAAAAAAAGATTGATTTTGTAAATCTAAATTTCGATGATGTTCGAAAATGGAACGAGGTTGTGGGGGCAGTCTCTTGTATAATTTCGAACTGATTCTAAAAGTAAATGTGACAGTGTTCAGACGGAAATTCGAGATGCTACGTGCTCATGTGATTTGGAAGCGCCGAAAGTAGGGCTGTGAAGGAGCCAACAACCCGAATAGTAACTCGATGGACCCATCGGTAAATGATTTGATCCAACTCCAGAAAAAGCCCAAGAAAATAAAACACGGCCATCTCTCTCTCTTGACAAATGGTTCAAAATTTATCCAATAACTGATATGTTGCATTCCCGTGTCCTACTTATATTTATACAATTCAGATTTTTCTGACTAATTAAAATTTTAAATAGAGATTTTTTTACCAATTTTTTTATAATTTTATGGCATGTACGATATAAGTATGTGGAAAAAAAAAGTTATCTCAATTTATATAAAATTATTTTTTAAAATGCTTTTTAAGGTTCAAAGGAAAAGAACAACGTTGCGTCTTGTGTAATGAACAGTATCCACTACAGTTAGTCCTTATTTTATCTTTCATTTTGTAATCTACATTCTTGATTGTTTTTTAATTAGAAATATGTATTATTACTTTTGGTCTTTAATACTAGTATAAAAGTTAGTTGACTAATTTGATTAGATTAAAAAAATTAGTTTAACTAGTTATTTGTAATAAATAGATTTTGTCTTGTCTAAAATACTTTCACTAATCATATGTAGTAGATATAACTAACATTTAATATATGTAACTACTGCACTGATTGTTTTATCGAAAATATGAACAAATATGAGGGACCAAAATATATTAAATTCTTATATTTAGAACTAAT
>NW_021632361.1:0-164923 GCF_004799145.2 Neltuma alba | reverse complement strand
AAAAGAGAGAACGTGACCAGGCCACTAGAAGATTGAACGCCGCGAAAGCTCATCGGCAAACGTGGAGGTTTTTGGCTCCTGGAATTTGGTTCAACGACGGCGACGCAATTCTAGAAATACCACAAAATCGACCACCAATGTGCATGGAAGGGAGGATATTCCGCGATCTAATAAAGAGAATACTTATTTCAGAAGTTCCCATGCAAGCCCCTCCAAGTCAACGCATAAAGCAACGGTCACAGAATCAAGAGCATCCAAAAATCTCGGAACAGAGGAGAAATCTTCTCGTAAGTGGGTCCCTGTTAGCCAAGGAACAAAAACAGCAAGTGAAGAAAGTTCAAAGTCAATGGAGTGGATGTTCAAGGTACGAACTTTGCTTCCTAGGCCGCCTAATACCTGGTCATAAGCAAGACAGCAGACAACACTTTCTCCAGTCCGTAAATCCTTTCTCTATTCTCTCAAGCGGCGACGGTGGGGAACCTATGGAGGAGGAAGGACAAGTAAAAACACAGAAGATCAATAATACCTGGGAGCATTGAAAATCCTACTGCCACGTGTATTCATTCAGCCAAACTTTCTACTATAGCCGAAGACGACCCTACCTCTCCTTGCTTAACTCCTGAGCAGACTTTGTCAATCCTGTGATATTAATCACAAACTATATCTACTACTTCATCTACGGGGCCTATAAGCTATGAACCCCCGCCACCAGTTGCTCAATGAACTTCCTATTTTGGAACTGTAGGGGTACTGGGGCAAGAGCCCTCCCGGGTCTTATCAAGGAGATCCATAGGAAATATTGTATTAATTTTACTGCTTTATTGGAACCAAATGCAGTGGTGAACAGCGATGAAACGCTGTAAAGCCTGGGTTTTGAAAAGCTAGATATTGTGGACTCTGGGGTAGGAGAGGCGGTATCTGGTTCGCTTGGAATGAAGACGGTATAGTTACAACTATTCTGGGGAAATCGAACCAATTTATTCATGCCCTTATTGAGAAGGGGAACGAGAAGCTGTTTATTACCTCGGTCTATGCTAGGACAAATCCAAATTTGAGACGTCACCTCTGGGCTTCTCTTGAAGAACTTCGCCCTAGTGATGAGTGGCCTTGAATCATAGGGGGTGACTTTAATGCCACACTCTATCAAAATGAACGGACTTCTACAGCACATCATGCCACCCCAGTGGACAAACATTTTCTGACTTGGTTTGAGGCTATGGAGTGCTCAATGACTTGGGTTGTAGTGGTCCTTTCTATACTTGGAAAAGGGAGGGCTGTGAAAGTTGTTTAGACCGTATTATCTCTAACAATCGGTTCTTGGAGGTTTTCAACTCTGCTACTGTGAAGCACCTCCCTTGGTTCAAATCAGATCATCGACCAATTCTTCTCACTACTACACCAGAGAGACCGAAGTCTCTTATTGAAAGGCCCTTCCGTTTTGTGGCTTCATGGGTGTTGCATGAAGACTTTTCCCGTATGGTCATTGAGGCTTGGGACAAAAATAAAGAGTGGGAAGATAATGTTAATAATTTTATTACGGATGCCCACCAGCTGGAGTTATGAAACTTATGGCCATCTAGGAAGGAAAAGATCTCGTCTCATGGCGCGTCTTGATGGCATCACTAGAGTTCAGAACCATTTGGGGTCCTCCTCCTCTCTTGACTCTCTTCAGAGACGCCTTTGGCTAGAATTGGAAGACATTCTTATACAGGAGGAAATACTTTGGGCTCAAAAAGCTAAAAATTCTTGGTACTCCTTGGGAGACAAAAATACCAATATTTCCATGCAAGAGCCAATGGCAGAAGGAAAAGAAATAAAATCGAAGCGATTAAAAACAACGATGAAGAGTGGATTGATGATCCCTAGACTATCAAATCCTTGGCCACTAATTTTTCATTAATCTTTTCACGGAAGATGGACAAAGCAGCAACCTTTTGATTGATAGTTTTCACTTACCCGGAGCTCGATCATCTATTGCTCAGTTCGCTAAATAACGACATCTCTGATGAGGAAATAAAGGATGCTATTTTTTGCAATGGGAGCTCTTAAGTCACCTGGTCTAGATAGATTAAATGCCCTCTTCTACCAAAACTAGTGGGACACCATCAGGGACTCTGTAACTAAAGTAGTCAAACAATGCTTTGCGAACCCTCGCAGCATTCAGAGGCTGAATCATACCTTCATTATACTCATTCCAAAAGGGAGCACCCGAAAACCATTCGGGATTTTCGTCCTATTAGTCTCTGTAATATTATTTATAAATTAATTACAAAAATTATTACTAATAGATTGAAACCTTGCATGTCCCAGGTAGTTTCACCCCAAACCAATGCAGCTTCGTTCCGGGGCGAAACAGTTCAGATAATATAATTATTGCTCAAGAGGTGATCCATTCTATGCGGAACATACAGGGTAGGAAGGGATTCATGGCGATCAAAATTGATTTGGAGAAAGCTTTATGATCGTGTTCGCTGGGAGTTCATTCTCAACTTCCTAGAAGAGTTAAATATCCCGCTTTCCATGAGAGAAGTAATTCGATACTGCATCACAACCTTCAATGCAAATCCTTTGGGAAGGTAGCAAAGCTGAGGAATTTCAGCCTTCTCGTGGCATTCGGCAGGGAGACCCCATTTCTCCTTATCTCTTTGTAATTATTATGGAAAAACTTGCCACATTATACAGAAGAAAGTAGCTGATAAAGCATGGAAGCATTAGGCTGGGTAAGAATGGCCCTCCTATATCTCACTTATTCTTTGCTAATGACTTGATGCTTTTTGCAGAAGCAAGCATGGACCAAGTAGAGGTATCCTGAGCTGTCTTGATGTTTTTTGTATTGCTTCGGGCCAGAAGGTTAATGCCAACAAAATGAGGATTTTCTTCTCAAGGAACATTAACCACAACAAATCCAACCAGTTGAGCGAAGCCTTGGGCTTTACTAAAACGGACAACCTTGGAAGATATCTTGGTGTGACTCTACATCATAATCGCATCACTTCTGGGACGTATCATTTTATTCTTGACAAAATACGCAACAGATTGAACACTGGCTTACATCTCGACTCTCTCTTACGGGCGGGACACCTTGGTGAAATCAGTCATCACTGCAATTCCGTCATAACCTATGCAAACAGTGAACCTTCCTGCAACTATCTGCGACAATATTGAAAGAAGTCCTGCGACTTCCTGTGGGGGTCTTCTGAGGAAAAACGAAAGATGCATCCTATTGCTTGGGAAACAGTCTGTAAAGAAAAAAGAGCTGGAGGCCTTGGGATGAGACATTTGAAGCAGCAAAACCACGCCTTCATGATGAAACTAGGCTGGGGCTTAGTGAATAACCATGATTTGCTATGGGTTAAGGTTATGAGAGGCAAGTACGGCTGTGGCAACGACCTTCTCCCAACCATCAACTCCAAGAAAACTGGCTCTAATATTTAGAGTGGTATTAAACGGACCTGGAATAGGGTGGAAGAAGGGATACAGTTTCTGAAAGATAGAAATGGGGAGGATCGGGCTCGCTGGAAATGGAGCAGAAGTGGTGTCTTTTCAGCTAAGTCTGCTTATAATAGCTTAAACTCGGCTGTCAGCAGTTTTTCAAGGTGTTGGACTGATATATGGAAACTCCGTATCCCTCAAAGATGCAAGACTTTCGCGTGGTTGATGTCTCATGATCACCTTATCACGAATGATTTCAAGTTTAGACGTCACCTACATTCTAACGGCATTTGTGATAGATGTAAACTTCATCCGGAGGATGCGATCCATGCACTCAGAGATTGTATATACGTTAAGTTGATATGGATGTCGGCTATCTGTCTCTCCATGCATGATCGATTCTTCTCAGGGTCTCTCGAAAGTTGGGTTCGACTAAACCTCAAAAATAAACTGAGAGGGGGTGGGTGTTACTGGAAGGGGCTATTCATCATCATTTGTTGGCTTATATGGCGTAATCGGAATGAAGTAATCCATGCAAATGGGGAAGAGAGGACTAAGAGAATTTATGATCATGCTAAGGTTATCTTGGATAGCATGTCCCAAGCCTCCAACAAGTTGAGAGGTACAAACCTGAATGCCAATCTCCGACAGCCCCTCACTGCCCCTGTTTCGGATGTGGCCAGAAAAACTATCATCGAGGTCAATGGGGCCTTCGCTTACACGAGAAACATAGCTGCGTGCGGTGGTGTCATTATGGACGGTATGAGACAAATCCTGGAAGGCTTCCTCTCAAGTCATCAAGCTGGAGACCCACTCTCCGCGGAGCTCTGGGGCTGTTTGCTCGGACTAAGGCGAGCTTGGGATGGTGGCTTTCGCGATGTTATACTCAGATCCGACTCGTAGGAGGCACTGGCGTTAATTAGAGGAAACGTTCCTGACTTGCATAAAGACTGGAACATCATCATGGAGATTAAAACAATGATGGATAGAGACTAGAAAGTTGAATGCCAATACATAGATAGGGAGGACAATAATATGGCGGATATGCTTGCCAAACGCGCTCTCTCGGAAAATCCTGGATTTCAACTCCTTGGACTTGATACTGTGCTCACCTTACTCCCATCTGATGGGATCGGCTAATTGCCTCTGCGTTTAGTTTTCCTTTCAGTTTGTTTTTTTGTTTCCTTTGTATCAAAAAAAAAATTATGGTTGAGGGAGTATCCATAAGGGTAATTTAGATAAAATTAATACATATGAAAAAGAGGTCTTATATCTAGAACTAAAATCAACTTCATAATTAAGTCATATATTAAAGACTGGAGAAGTATGTTGGTCTTTGACTGGAATCTTCAATTACAGTTCGTTCGTGTCATGAGAGCATAATCATATGGCCAAGCTTGGTTTGTCAGAGTCTGAAACCTTTGAACATTGTCCCTGGCATCTTAGGACTCGTTTGTTACGGGAGAGTGGGAATAATTTCCCCTGGCAATTAATTTTTCTATCCTTTTGGTATAAGTTAATTATTTAGTTTTGACTATTGGTTATTAACAACTTTTATATAAGCATCGACAACATTTTAATAGGTATTACTTTTCAATTACGAAATAACAAAACCATTTTTTTAGGTTATTGGCAATTTATGCATGGATATTGATTACATTTTAATAGGTATTAAATAATAAATTTTGACTAAAAAATAACAACATCACAACACACTATAAACTTTTGAATCGAGATTAACAAGTTGTTTTTTTCCCCCTAACATCAAAACTTAAGAATGAGAAATATGAATAGAGAAAAGAAGGTAAAATACCTATTAAATTTTAAAATAATAAATAGGTAATTTGGATAGATTTTGAGTAGTAAAAATTATTACAACTATAGTTAAAACTATTATAAGAGTAGTGAGTATAAATTATTTTTTTTTTTTTTTTTAAGAATTTGATAGGTATTTTTCTGTCGGTTATGTGCTTCGAAATGTGGTTGACTCTGAGGTCCTTCCTGGGTTAGGCCACCGAGTCACTCCGAGTTGGGCCTCTCCAATAGCGGGCCCACGAGTGGCTGGCCCCTTGACTCCGCGACCTCGCTGTGCTTCTCGAACGGATTTTATTTTGACAAATTTTCCACTCTGAATTTCCAAAGACAGCGAAACAAAGCGAGTCACTCAAGGACAAAAAGTGTCTGTTCTTCTTGTTAATTCAACAAATCCGCAAAATAACTCACATAAAATTTCTCTCGTCCATGATCCAGAATTGCTCGTTCATTCGAATTTCAGATGAAGGCTCCTCCGGAAAGGACTAAAGTGGTTATTAGGCATTTGCCTCCGTCTCTGGTTCAGTCCGATCTCCTCCAACAAATTGATGATCGCTTTGCTGGTCGGTTTAATTGGTTCTCTTTTCGTCCCGGAAAGAACAGGTTAGATTTTTTTACCCCCCTTCCATAAAGAAACTTTTCTGTTTTCATGTTGTTTTATTTTTCACGTTCTTTTTCGTTTTTCATGTCTTCTCTGTCACCCATAGACATCTGAATCCATTAAATCTCCAAAACTAATTTCTGGTTAGTGTGTTTTCCTTGAAAATACCTTTTTTAATGCATTTTGTTGTCTGATGTCATTTTGGGGTGTGGAGCCCATGACCTCCTGTCTGTTGACAATTTCTTCATCAGAAGAAAACGGTAGTTGTTGAATATATTCGCAATAGGTTTCTGTATGGGTAAAGGGAGACAACTGTGAAAAACGTCCCAGAGGCAGCAAACCTCACGAGGAGCTAAGTGAAGTACGACATTCGGATTTCTTTTTTTTTGGGTGGGGGGATGAGAATAACTTAAGAATGTCGAACAGCTCATTTTGTATATTCATCATACACACATTAACTGTTCGAGAATGACATTAGCATGATCTAGTGGATGTTACAGACTTCCCAGATGAATTATGATTATAAGCTATGCTTTATATATTCAATTTCACTGCCAAGTAAATGTTGAAGCCCCTGAAACAAAACATTTTATGCGTTAATGTTTTATTTACTCTGTTGTTAGACTGTTGCTATAGTTCTTTGGTTATTTCTTTCGAAGTCTGTTGATCTGTTTGAAGTCTCAGTCATTAGAAACTAATCAATAATTAATTGATATTTCAAATGGCATTACCTATTTGGAAATCTTGGTGCCGAATTCCTTTTTGGGACCTCTAATCCCAACCATGGGTTGTTTGCACGACAAAACATGCAATACCTGGCACCCAGTTTTTATGCAGAACAGGGTTTTCTCATACTAGAAGTAATAAGTTGCTTATGCAAACCATCAAAAAGAGTACGCGAGCCATCTAGGAGAGTCTACAGATGAGATCATTCCTTCAAACAAGAAAGACACAATGTCTGCCAGAGTTTTTTGTTTGGTCATGAGCGAGAGTAGCATATTCTGATGAAAGAAGATGGTGAGGGTAAGATGAGTTATCGCCTATTGGATAGTGGGAGGAAGATAATAATTAGATTAAAAACTAAGAAGATGGTAAAGGGAGATCGTGATTTCAATTTTGATCTTTGAATCTTAACTTTTGAAAGAGGAGATAAATTTACCAGATGACGGGGGAGGGGATTGGTAGATTGGGAATTTATGTAATAATTTATTGTATTTTATTTATGAAAATAGCAGAAAGAAGTATCTATCTTGTGCTTGCGTAATATATGATAAGTCACATTGTCTGCAAATAATGAATAGTGTGGCTTGGGGCCCAACAGTCTAGTTAATGTTATATTTTGCTTCAAAAATACGTTATAGCTATAACAACACTCATGTTTATTCTTTTTGGTCCCATATAAGCCTTCTGTTGAGAATTAGAAAGTAGATAATTAGGAAGAATAGTGGAGGATTTGGTATATTATTTCATGATAATTTTAATTCTTAAATATATTATGATATACGCCTACGTTGCATTTTCTGCCGTACTTTTTTCAGTTGTTTATTATTTTAGCTGTATTAAATATATTGTCTCCTATTCATTTGCTTGCATTTCATAAGCCAAAAGACCATATAAACTAAACCCTGCCCTTCATTCTGCAAAATGAATAGACGGGGATTTCATATTCTTGTGATAACCGTTCTATGGATTGTCGTGAATCATGTATTAGCGACAGTGCAGTGCTGATTTTAAGCGTCCCTATCAGAATGTTATTTCTTTTATAAAAAAAAAGTCAAGATATGCCAAATTAGCTTGTATCATCTTGTCATTACTTAGACTCAGATCTCTCTTGCCCCTTCACTACCTGCTGAAGAACTTTGAATACAAGGTCTCATCTAGTATGAACAAACTGAGGTAAAGCTAACATCTTAACACATGTCTGTCTAGTTTGGCGAAACAGAGATAAACAAGGTAACTAACATTTTATTTAAACAAAGGGCAAATGGGAGTCAGTTTGAAATTGTTACGAGTCTTGTGCATTAGATGGTGTTTGAAGAAGGAGTCGTACTGTTATTGGCTCATAAAAAGAGCAATTCGATGGGTTTTTTTTTTTTTCAATAGTATATAATGTGAACAATTTAATTGTCCATCACTGGTGTTAACCATTGAAATACAAAGACGCACAGAAGATGTCTGGAGTTGTGCAACAGCAATGCAAGAGCTTTTTTATCTGAAGCCCTCTGACAATCTCTTAAGAGAATTGGCAAATATGAGCGAAATGTAGCCAGTTAGTGGAGTGATTGTCAGATGAACAACCCAAGGAAGGAGAAGAAATGTTCTATCTTTATCGAATTTAAATTCACTCTTTCTGTTTCAAGCCTATATTTTAGATATAAAACCGAAGGAAGGAGAGTAAATGTTCTATCTTTATCAAATTTAAATTCATTCTTTCATTTTCAAGCCTATATATTAGATATAAAGGTCGGTAGAAGAACTGATTCTGAGACTTTGTCTAAGTCTAGAAGTGGTAATCAAGATAATTTTAGCAAAGAGTGGCATAAAGGGGAAAGACCTATAAAGTTAGCAAGACGTTTAGAGAACTAACTGGTGATCTTCTTCTAATGTAGTTTTCACGGTACAGATATTTCAACTGTGACATATGCAATTGTATTGACTTCTGTATTAATTTTTTGTTGAGATATTAGGTTACAGTGATTTTATAATTAAGTAGGTGGTCATTCATTTATTGGCAGGCCTTTTGTTTCCCTTCACTTTTGACCAAACTAGAACATCTGGGGATCCTTGGGTAATAAAAATGTTGGACACTATTCCTAGTAGAATTGGTACGAAAGGCTTGGATATCTGCCCAGTGCCTACCTTCTGAACCTTTTATCTCTAAAAAGTACACATATTTTGGATGTTCTGCGTCTGCTGACTGCCTTATATTTTTCTTTTCTTATAACGCAACTAAGACCTTAAGGATTTTTAACATATGGAGCTTTGTGTTGATTAACATTTGCAGTTACAAGCATCAGAAGTATTCCCGTGCATACATAAACTTCAATTGTGCCGAAGATGTTTTTGAGTTTGCTGAATTCTTTGATGGACATGTCTTTGTTAATGAGAAAGGTAATTTATTTGAGCGCAAAACTGCCATATGCTTATTTACCTTTGGAGTGGATTGCATTGTCTCATTATGCATATAGAACTGAGCCGGTCCAATTAATTTTGACACAAAGCTGTTGTTACGGTGTTCTTAATTTTAATTGACAACTCCTAGATGCCATATTTGACTTGGTTCAAAGTACTTAACAGTTATTCTGCTGTTATGCCTTCTTGTCATTTTTACTTATTGTCGAATGTTTTCATGCTGTGGATGTCTGATCCATTTTCAGGTGCCCAACACAAGGCCATTGTTGAATATGCACCTTTCCAGCGTGTTCCAAAGTTGAGTACCAAAAAGGATGGTCGTGAAGGGACTATATATAAAGGTGTTACTTTCGTTATGATTTTAAGTTATTTAATGTGGGAATTCTAATGCTAGTCAGACTTAGAGTGCATACCCTTTTAATGATGGTAACGACTACTTTCTTTGAAACAAGAACAGATCCAGACTACCTTGAGTTTCTCAAAGTTATTGCAAAACCTCCTGAGCATCTTCCTAGTGCGGAAATACAGTTGGAAAGAAAAGAAGCTGAGCAAGCTGGTTAGTTATCAATTTATTGTGGCATCCACCAATAAATACACAGACTTATATTTACCTCAACTTTTACCTTTTTTTATAAGGTTCTTGTTAGAAGGATTGTGATAAAGGTAGTTAGAAAAGAGCATTGCCCCTGAGGAAGTATCTCGTGATGACAGATTGTTGTGGCATTGTGTCTAATATTTGTCTCTTCCTCTCTAGGGGTTGCCAAGGAAGCACCAATTGTCACTCCATTGATGGAATATATTCGTCAAAAGCGTGCAGTTGGGAATGGCGCACAGGTAATGATTCTGGGAGGCACATGGTATAATTAAGGTGTCATACATATTTGTATAATTGAAATTAAATGTGACCCTGATGAATTTCCTTTTCGCAAAAGTCTGGCCAAAGGATCTTCTCTTGGTGGGATGCATTGTGTGTGGGGTCCTGTTTTTTCCACAGAAGATGAAATTTATCTATACAAATGATTTTTTTTTTTTTTTTTGCCCCCATGAGTTGTGACATTGTATTAGCATGGCTTTTGGGAATAAAGGAAACAATGATGTTGAGAAACAGAAGATATGCAA
This sequence comes from Neltuma alba, assembly GCF_004799145.2. Classification (NCBI taxonomy): domain Eukaryota; kingdom Viridiplantae; phylum Streptophyta; class Magnoliopsida; order Fabales; family Fabaceae; genus Neltuma; species Neltuma alba. Next base: position 154,827 of record NW_021632361.1, on the reverse strand, counting down.
ATGAAGAGAATGTGATATACTCTTGGAAAAAGATTTATAAAGCTGAAAATCCCTGTTATAACTGCTTATCTTTGAGCAGCCCCTGACAGAAGTATGGCTGCATATCTAATAAGGTTGATTATTCTAGTATTGTTTATCATTTATTATGCTGCATCACTATTCTAGGCTGTAGCTGGGTCTCTACCTATTTTTGGTTCAAATTATACATAATAAACAAGATTTTCATTGTAACTTGGATATAACATTTATTCTTATGTTGCTTTTACTGATTTATGATAGGCTTCACCAGTTGTGACAAAAATTAGCAGAAGAGCCAGGGCGGCTTCATCCAGCAAGCCTGCCTCAGAGAATACTAGACGAGAGAAGAAAAAGGTGGGACTTTTCAATATAATGCATGTGTGGTATTATTGGGTTCATTGCAGGAAAAATTGGATGAAATATGTTAAATACCTTACACCAAAGATATTACAGATTGTGCCTCTTTATGTCATTGCACAATTTATTGATTATTTTGAGAGATCCATTTACACTTAACAATTGCTTTTTCTGAAGAAAATCTGATGGACTTCCCTAGAAGACTAGCATTACTTAAGTAGATGGACAATGTTAACTGCTGCTCTAACTGGGAATCAGAGTGAGGAAGGTAGCTTGCTAAACTATAGTAGCAGAAATGAAAATAAGATAGAGTAGGGACCATCATTGGCTTCTGAGAGGCCATCATCTCTTCCAAGTTTGTGCAAATTCTCCTTAATCCTTTCACTACCCAGGCCCTGATAAAATCCTCAAACCTTCATACTCAGTTTATTTTACACCTCATGACCGTAAGTAGTTAGTGGATGTGTTCCCTGATTGGACCCTCTGCTCAGCTCATTACAAGCTTCCTCAGCCACAAACACTTCTTTTCTTTCAGTCCTCTCACAGGCCAGCTAGTGGTCTATCAATATCTAAGTAAGGTTTATGTTAGTTATGAGGTTTATCATCAGGATAAAGCAACTTCTCTTTTAGAAGCGGTTCTTATTCTTGAAAAGCTTTTCTGTGCCCAGCGAAGTTTGGCCATAAGGACCTAGGACAAATAGGACTCAGAAATAGGTAGCATTGACAACAAATCCGGAACTGCCAGATCTCTAATGGAATGATAAATTCACGAAAGTAACATGATAAACTTGTCATAATAAATGTGATTACGTGCAATATATGAAAAAATAATTTAGAAATTTAATCATTGTATATTCAATCGTCTGTTGCGTAGTTGCTTTATGGATTTTAATTTTAAATTTAAGCTAATAGGTTTTAGATATATTTAGTCATTGGCTATTGTTTAGATTGTTTCTTTAATTTATTTCTGAAGGAAAACGCACTATGTATGCTTGCAAAGAATGGTGGATCAACTGACTCCGTTTTTGAGTTTCAGTATGTTCAGAAGGACAATGCCAAAAGTAGTAATCGGAAAGACAAATCAAGCTCTACTGGGGCTCCCCGGCGACAAGATCAACCATCTGCATCTAGTTCAAAAGCAATATCTGAAATTGGAGCTGGTAATATAATTTCTTTAATTGGAGATGTTGCGGAAATCCAATAATTAATATGTGAAGATTTACATTTATTACAGATTTTATAGAATTTTATTTTTTCTCATTGTATCTCTCTGTATCCCTATTTTTTGGGCCCAGATTGATTAGCCTCCGCTGTAGTATTTCTCTGTTTATAGAGACTCACGAAATGAGTTATAGAAATGTTACTCATTGTTTTAATATGAGTCCATTATCAAATGCCAATTCTGTTATCAGTTTTGTCTTGTAATAGTTGTCTCTCTTTGAAACAAATGTGCTTAGATCCCTGTTCTTGGCTCATTTATTCCTAGATTGTTGCCTCCAACTTATCTTATTTAAAGCTCATGAAATTTATTTTGCAAAAGGGTCTTCCTCTCCTCTTTAATAGAGATTGTTGGAGAGTTGGAGCATATAACAAAAGCTAATCATGGATGTGGACTTTTAACTAGCAACTTGCTCAAGCTTGAGTGGAAATAATCAACAGCCAGACACCCCCTGAATGAAAAGAGAGTTGAAATAGTTGTTGTCATGGTATTAGAGCCTCGATAACCAATTGACTAGGAGTTTGATGTTTGTTGAGCTCCCATTCTTAGGTGAAAGTAGGTTTCCAACACAGTGATTGGTGGGCTTGTCCATCAATATTTAGCCCAGAGTGTTTTTGTGCAGGAGTATGTAACAGCAAATATAATAAAAATATTAATAGTCTGTCGGTGTCAAGTTGCTGTGATTTACTTGCTTCTTCTTTTTCCTCCTCTTTTGTGATTTATTTTCTTGCTTCAAATGGACTGGATTTTGTGCGTTGGAATTTCTAAGTTGCAGAACATAACTTGGCTTGATCCAATAAGGTATGTCCGAACATGATGGACTATTAGGTTAATCTGCATGGGACTTATGGTCAAGTGCAAAGCCTGTCTGTGCGCATCCCTACTACCTTAATCTCCATCAATTGACCCCTCTGGATAGTTGATGCTCTGACAGCTACACTTTTGACACTTCCTGAACTTCTTCTCATGTCAAAAACCTCCACCATTGAGAAATCTCCGTAAGCAGCTCTCTCCAAAACCATCAACCGTCAGGCTCCAATGCTAAATGATGGTTACTTAAGTGCGATGTGAAACCCTGCTTCCCTAAGATCTATGCGATGGGACCTGGACACTTTATATCACCTAGTCTCAATAAGATAAACAGTGCACATTGGTAATTGAGTTACTTATTTATCATAAGATAATTCAGCCACTACATGTTCTCAAGGGATTCACCATTTGTAATATGCAATGGGATTGAACATCTTTTCTTTGTTGATTGCTTTCTTATTTAGGACTTCATATGTTTTCCTTTTTGTAAAGACCATCCTTCTTCTTCTTCTTCCTCTTCACGTGCTTGTGTAAAGATTCCTTTTATCCATTAAAAAAACCTCATGTTTGATGAATTTGCAGCGCATGGATTTGAAGGACCTATCTCAGCCATCCCTCTGCCTGCTGGCTCTGGAAAGAAAAAAATCCTGCTGGTTAAAGGGAAAGAACGAGAAATTCTCAATGTAGGTTTTTTTTTTTTTTAAGAAGATTTTTCCTCAATTCTAATTAGTGTCTTTTTATATGATTTTTCTGCTAATAAAATTTTCTTGTGTTAAGATAAATAATGGAAGTTTGATTTTATGTGTGTTGAATTTACGTTTATTTTCTCATCTTTGAGAAATTGTGATTTTATGTATTTTTGTGGTACCCTCTTAGGCTGCCGAGAGTATGGCACAACAGCAAAGTGTACAATCTGGAAATCCTGCTGTTCCCACTGCTTCAAAGCAAAACCAGAGACGCGAAGCTAGTGGAAGGTTGATTAGGAGCATACTTCTAAATAACGAAGCTCGTCAAAGCCAGTCTGCAACTTCTGCTCAACAGAAAGTTCAGATCTTGAGTTCTGAGAATGGTAAGCGGCCACCTCGGAATATAAGTGCACGGTCTGGGACAAATGGTCTAGTCTCCAATCATGATGCAGGCCAAGTTAATTCTGAGGGTGATTCTAAAAGGCTGTTGGATGAGAAGTTCTTAAAAAGGGATCTGCATGGTTTGGGCAGCGGTGAAAAAGCAGAAAGACGTGCTAGAAACAAGGAAAGACCTGATCGTGTTGTTTGGACTCCTCTTCGTCGATCTGATGTTTCTCACCCTGTTAACGAGCACTCAACATCCTCCGTGTCTCAATCTACCCTGTCACATCCTGAATCGGTTGAAGGTACGCCCATTGAGTTGGCTTTAAATTGTTTTTCATTGCAAAGACAACATATTTTGCTTGGCCAGTCAAGTTTGTTTTCATATTCCTTGCTTAAATTTCAATTTAAAGCCGACAGATTTCATGTCATTATCTGCTGTAATTTTCCAGTGCCTGCAGGAGAAATGAGAGATGATGTCTTTTCTGGAAACAGAAAGGGGGAATACTCAGCCTCTGCTGGTGGTCGTAATAGTTCCTTTCTTGAGAATGGTTGGTGTTTTTTATGATTGATTTCATCAATATACCTTAGAATATACATGCCTTGATTTCTGGTTCAATGTTTCAACTAAACTCCAGGTTCTCAAAGACATTTTGTTCGTCGTGGAGCTGCCCATACAGTGAAGGATGATGCTGCAGTCAGCTTAAGTGAAGCAAAACCTTCTAAGAAAGTTGTAAGTGGGCATGGGGCTCATGAGGTATGTATTCTATACATAGTAATCAGAATCTTAGTATTCAAGATTCAAATCTTATAATTTGTTATCAACCACAAAGTCAATGATATGAAACATTGGTTGAATTGAAAGAAGCTTTGAATTGTGCTTTTCACAATTTGAATTGTACAATTTATGGTGAGTCACGTAACCAACAATATTAATTAATAGCAGAGTTGGTCATGAATCGTTCAATCCAAGCCAATAGAACATATAACTTTTCTTTATTTTGATACGGAGAACATATAACTTTTCTGACCAGGAATATGTGAGAATAATAAATTGCATGACTGTGTTGTATTGTTGTTTAGTGTTGTTATGCCTCAAACGAAGAAAGACATTGTTTCGAGAATTAATTATTTACAATTTGTAACCTATTTATGATTTACGTTTAATTTAATCAACTCTTGGATTCAATTTACTATCGTGGGTATTTTATGCATATTATAAAGATATACTTACATGGAAATTGAATCTTATGAATTGATGTGTTCACTGATTCATTATTCTAAAATATTTTTCCCCCCAATTCATGGCAATATCACGACTTGGCTACAATGATTTTGTATGCTGATACAAATACAACTTTTGGTGGTGGTGTTGTAATTATCATTATTGTTGTTACTGCCTCCGTTACATTTTATAAGTTGTTCTTTCAAAAAATGCAAAGACCAAAAGGCAATTAAATTCACTTGAGAATCTTATCTTTTTAATTTCTTCAAGGAGTAGAAACATCCAAAAGTACCCCTCATTTGACACTAACCCCTAACGCACACTTTCTCTCCAGTAATTAAATTATAAAGGGTATTTTAGGGTAAGGTTCATTAATGCATCATTGTTTTTTGTTTTTTTGTTTTTTTGGCAAAACATCTTATATTATGAAAAGTGAAATAATGAAGTATTATTCTTAATATTGTTGTGACCATTATCAATGTTATTTTTTATTACATCTTTTCATGGACCGTCACTTAAGTGCTGATTTTTTCTGCAGAAGCAAGTGTGGATTCAGAAATCTTCTTCAGGGTCATAAAATATCTAAAGGTGGTATGTACAGTATTGTTTGCATCTAGTTTCCTTTCTTGTCCCTTCTATAAAAAAATTGAGGGCTTATTATGTTAGTTGGGTGATTAAGCTGTCACTTTGATTTAAAATTTGTTCTTTCTGAAAATATTATGTAAAATTGGTGGTTTGTAGCAAGATATATGTGAATGTCAGAAATATGGATGACATGCTATAGAATATGTTCAACAAAAAAAAAACTTCAGAATATATTTTGTTTTCTTCATTCCAATAAAACTGTTTTCAACGAAGAAAAATAAATAAATAAAAGCATTGCCTAGGGATAATATATTGTTAGGGTCTGTCAATTATCTGATAGTTAAATAGATTATTTTAACCTTCATAGAACATGTTCAACCTCATTGGCGTAAGAAAATCATGTTTGATCTACTTTTTTGAGTGTTTTTGCTTTTCATTGCATTAGGTTTGCGTGACTGACAGATTACGGACCACTACAACAGCAATAATTCCTCGAAGTTTTGGGGCGGATCATTCCTGCTATGAGCTATGGTCTCCGTTAGGGTCCTGCTACGAGCTATGGTCTCCATTAGGGATCGTCCTTAATGAATTCAGGTCAACCCCAGGCTGGGCTATTTCAAAAGGTATGTGTAAATTATATTTGTGTCTACTTTCAAGGACATGGAAAAGAGCAGTTTCTTTTCTGCTTATGGGCGCGTGTGTGCAAACTCTCACCCTGTCTAGACCAATTGGGCATGTGTAAATCTTTTGACAGAAAGATGATCCAGTTGTTGCCTGATGGAGCCTGCTCATTGAAAGGAATGCCAAATCTATATACCTACCTCAACGACACGATATTCTGCTGGAAAGAGAGTGGTGTATCAATCATGTCTGTTAGATGTTTGTACCATTCGTCTCTTCTAAGTTTTATTGTGTATTTCTGTGGTGCAAAATATTATTTGTGCCTGGGATGTACTGTACAAGTACGTGGAACTTGCCATGGATTAGTGTATTGGGAAGAGTCACAGCATTTTTCTCCCTTCCAATAGACGAGTAGGGGTTGAACAATGATGTGCATTATGGCGTGTTGATGCTTATGATAGGGGAAGCACTTTGGTGTGCCTGTAATTTCGAAGATCAGAAATGAAATATCGATTGGTAGTGTATCTTATGGTTGATTTGCAATTCATGATTGTTGTGAGTTGTCTTTACTATTTTTGGAGTGGCAGCCAAAGAAAAAGCGGATATTACTTAATTTTACAATTTAGATTATTGATAGCACATAAGTTATTGATGAGCGTAAAGATGATAAATGAAAAGGTTTTTGTTGCTGGGTGTTTGGTTTGGGCAAAGAGCACTTTTAAAAAATATTTTTATACAACTCTTACATATTTATTTCAGGGGTTGGTTGGTTTTCTCATAAGCATTTTTAAAAAGTACTTTTATGTAAGTTGAGGTAAAACTTTTAAAATTACTTTTTAAAATTTTAATTCGTTTTTTATTGGAATATTTTTTTAATATACTGTAAAATTATTTTTAAAATTATGGTTTGGTGTTTACATGAAAATTCATTCACACATGCAATATCTTTCTGTTTTTGGTGAAAAGCAATATCTAGTTTTTCTTTGCTTTACTTGAAAATGACATGCAAAGTTGTTGCTGGACATGAAGACCTGTTTAGCCCAACAAAAGTTGGGTAGCTTTAGAACACTTGCAGTCCGAATAGTTTGCAGACTAATTTAAACTGAACTTCAGTCATTACACTGGCTCACAAGGTGGCCTAATTGGCCAAATTTTTTATTGTTTTAATTTTTAAACTTCCGAGTTTCTTTGAAACAAATAAGTTTCGTTGCTGAGTTTATTATAGATCATAGACATAAGTTATAAATAGATATATTTGGATATATATATATATATATATATATATCTCCTTTTAAGGCCCTGTTTGGCAAGCACCCCAAACCATGGTTTGGGAAAAATGCTAGCCAAATAGTCTTTGGAAAATATAAAACCATGGTTTAGGGGCAAACCATGGTTTTGAACCCCCAAACCATGGTTTTATCAGAAGCAACTTTCATTCGCTTCTGGCTCCAATTGCTGAAGGCTGACGATGGGCCCTCCTCACATGACCAAAATTAGCCCCGGCTTCAATTATCTCCTTTGGCTTTCTTCCTCTCGCTTTCAGAGTTCCATTCCAGTCGGCACCTTCAGAGTTCCATTCCAATCGGTCCAAAATAATTGATCTTCCTCTCGCTTTCTTCCCCAGTTGGTCCACTTTCTCTCCTCTGGAGACACTTTCTTCCCCGTCATTCCATTCATTCCCCGTGCACGGTCTTCCTTTCCCCCTTCGCTCTTTCTTCCTTCATAGAACGAGTCGCCGCCCATGAAGAAGTCGCCGTCTAGCCATGGTTTGAAGGTGTCGGTGAGAGAAATCGCAGCTCGGCGGAAGAAGATCACAGCTATCAATTGTGAGTTCCAGCGCTCAGGTTCGCTCTGAAGCATTTGGCTGTGGTCGGTGTTCCCTGGCTCTTTCTCCGGCGCTCAGGTAAGGTGGCTCAGATCCGGCGTTTATCCTCTGCTACTCGATCTCTTCTGTTAATTTCAGTGTCAATTTAGCTCAATTTTCGTTTCAGTATTTGTGGATTCTAGATCATATTATGGTAGATTTTCGTTTATCCGGCACTCAGGCTGTTAATTTGGGTGTTCCCCGGCTCTTCTGTTAATTTCAGTGTTAATTTCAGTAATTGTAAATTTACAACTTGGAAGCCAAAACCAGAGCATCCTCTGTTTCTTCCTCCACGGGCTGCGACTTCGAGTCGACCTTCTTCTGCTTCTGGGTAGATTTTCTTTTGTTAATTACAATCTGGGGTTGAGCCTGATTTTCAGTTGGTTTATCCTTGCCATACGATAGAAATTATTCGGTTGGTTTGAGCCTGATATATGGTATCTTCGGTTGGTTTATAATTTGTGAATTTGTTTTTGGTTCTGAGATCTGTTTATCTAGCTCCACATCTCCTTTACCGGACTCTCATACGCACAAATATAGCAAATGGAAATCTTTGTGTTTAATGTTTGAATCATGATAACAAAAATGTGCATTGAACTTGTCACGGTTTGTCGTCTGACCGTGGTAATTTTTTTTTTTCAGTGCTGGCTTGGGGTGTTTGGTTGGTGTTGGTTTTGCTTGGTTGATAGTTGTCGCTGACGTTCTGCTTCAGTGGTGGGTTGATTTTCATTCGAGGATTCATTTGTGTAGCTTGGTTTATCTGATTTCGGTCAGAGGATTGGTTTTCGATCTATTCAAGTGACTAGTTTTTCCAGAGACATATATTTATGATCCTTATGTTTTATTTTTTGTAATCCTGTTTTGAATAAAATTATAGGATGTTATATTTGTGGTAATTAAAATTAATTAATTTAATTTTTTTTCTAGTCATGAAAGGAATGGGAACATAGTTCCATTTTATGTTGGATTAAAAAAATTAATTACATGTTATAAATACATAGATTGAATTTCTTTTTGTTTTAAATAATAATGAAAGAAAGAAAAATGTTAATATGGTATTCATAGTTGATTTGGGTAACAATAACACTTGTTATTTCAATTGATTTTGAGTTGATTAACCTGTGATGACTGAAGAGCTGTAATTGTGATATAGCATAATGGGTAAGGATACAGTGAAAGCTTCCTGGGACCTATGAACCACAAAAATGTTTCTTGACCTATGCATTGAACTTGTGCAACAAGGGGAAAGAAAAGGTACTAGCTTAACAAAGAAAACTTGGGATATTCTTGGTGATAAGTTTACTGCCAAAACTAGGAGAGTGTATGAAAAATCTCAATTTAAGAATAAATATGATTCCTTACGAAAGGAGTGGCAGACATGGGATAGGCTGCTTCGCGAGACAGGATTGGGATGGGATACTGAAAGGAATATTGTCAATGCAACTGATGATTGGTGGGAGAGGAAAATAAGGGTAATTATTGAACCTTTTGATTTTACATTTTCTCTACTTGTTAATGTTTTGTGCATATTTACTGTTTTTTGAATATTATATGATATTATTGGTGTCTAATGTGCAGGAAGTTTCAAACTATGAAAAATTTAGAGAAAGAGGACTTCAATTTAGGGATCAATTAACTCAACTGTTCGGGAGTGTGGCCGCAACTGGACCACAAGCATGGGCACCTTCTTCCATGACACTTCTAAGTGAAGGAACACCGAATGAAGATTTGGAAGAAGGGTCCGGAGATAGTGATGAAATTTTAGGCGCACCAACTAGTATAAGTGGGGAATTTAACTCAGTGAACTTCAATGATAATAGTGGAGGTAGTGGAGGCAACACTGAATTGAGGCAGGATAACAGTGGTGGGGGTATAAGCAGCGGTAGGAGTCGACCTAGTAGCTCACTGGGGGTCAGAAGGAAGAGTGAAGTCAAGAAGAAACACACATCTCCCTCTATGAAAATAGCGGATGCACTTAGCAAGATTGTTAAAACAAATATTTCTGAGGCTGAGCATGGAAATGAGGTCATTTCATGAGTAGAAGCTAGAAGGTTGGAAGAAGAAGCTAGAAGGTTGAAAGAAGAAGCGCGTGCTTATGAAATTTCAATTAGGGGAGTCCTGTCTCACCTGAAACCAGTTCCTGAAGTTGTCAGTGATCCTGATTTCTTTAGACGGTGCACACAACTCCTTATGGAACGGCCAGAGGCACGGGAAATGGATGCAGCTCTGAAGGATCAGAAGGAACAACTTCTACCTATTTTGGAGTTTTACACTAGGGATTTATGACTTGTTTATTATATTAGACAGTTCCATATGTGTATCGTTTTATGTGACTCATGGGTTGTTATATGAATCAAACAACTCTATAACTTTTATAAATGTTTCGTAATTTCTACGTAAAAATATTAAACTTTATGTGTATGTGCACAAGATAAAACGAATATGGATGCTGAAATTAAACGTGTGGAAGAGCATGCTAAGGGACGAAAAAAAAGGGTTAACAAAGTTGCAGCATTGGTCGGTGCATACGCTACTTTGAACTTGTGTAAAGAGCCTCGGCATACAAGTGCTTATACAGGCTGTTTATGGGTAAGGGATGTTTTAGATGGCAACTCCAATCGTTGTTATAACATGCTTAGGATGGAACGGGGTGTGTTCTTAAATATGGAGGAACAATTGCAACAACATGGTCTAAAAGAAACTAAAAATATAGGGATACATGAATCAGTTGTAATGTTTTTACATACCGTTGGCCATGCACTTAGTAGCAGAATGCAACAAGAAAGATTTCAACATTTAGGGGAGACAATTAGCAAACATTTTCATAATGTCCTAATGGCATGCTGTAAACTTGCCATGTCTAATATCAAACCAAAAGATCCAACATTCCGGCATGTTCATACAAAAATTCGATTTGGTAAATACTGGCCTTCTTTTAAACATGCTATTGGAGCAATTGATGGCACACACGTTTCCTGTGTTGTTAGTGCAATAGATCAAATTAAATTTATCTCTAGAAAAGGAATAGTGTCACAAAATATCATGGTAGTTTGTGATTGGGACATGTGTTTTACTTTTGTCTTGGCTGGATGGGAAGGTAGCGCACATGATGCTCGAATATTTGATCATGCCCTCACAACTCCTTCAATGAACTTTCCCCATCCACCTGAGGGTATTTTTTTATTTCCTACATTTTATTTATCTTTAGCTTAACAATAGAAACATAATTTACAATAATTTCATTTTTTATATAGGAAAATGTTATTTGGTGGATGCTGGATACCCAACACCAAATGAATATCTCGGCCCATACAGACGGGAGCGTTACCATCTGCCTGATTTTCGAAGGACATCTGGGTTTGAAAATGACAATGAGGTCTTTAATTATTTCCATTCAAGTTTAAGGAGTACAATTGAAAGAACTTTCGGAGTTTGGAAAAAAAAGTTCACAATCTTACGAAACATGCCATCCTATAATTATGAAACACAAGTTAAAATCGTTTGTGCAACGATGGTTATACATAATTTTATTAGAACGACAGCTATTACTGATCCTGGATTCGTTCATTTGGAAGAAAAAGGTACTTATGCAGAAGAAGATGATGATGGGGTTGGATTTTCACGTATACATTCATCAATTCAATCTTCATCTTACATGGCTCAGGTTCGTGACAACATAAGAGACGAACTTGTTAATTCAATACAAGGATAGTAGTCATGTCTTATTTATTTCCTTTTATCATAGATTGTAATATGTAGTTAAAAACAAAACCTATTACAAATGCTTTGTATCGATGCATCATCTTAATTATTATGACACTTCTTTATTTATATTTCTTTTATTAATATTATACCTTATATTCTCAAGCTAATTATTACTTACTTTAATAATTAATAATTAATAAATTGTTTTATGACATGTTTATTCTATTTTATCAAACAATATCATCCCATTTTATGTTTATAATCTTCATGAAAAATACATGATTTTCTGTTTGCAACAAAATAATTTATCTTCTCTAAAAATATTTTTACTCTTATATTTTATAAATATATATATGTGGTGACAATTAATTAATTAATTGTATTAAACATCAGAGGTTATTATGCATGTAGTATGTTATTACAAAAAGTAGTTGTGAAAAAATGTTATGGGATTTCACGTTTAAAATCTTTAAAGAAAATTAATATTTTTCTGTTAGCAAAAAAAAAATTCATTTTTCTATAAACATATTTAATATTATGTTTTATAAAAATATATACACATATTAATTATGTATTAATTATATTATCTTATATATTATTAATTATGCTAGTAAAAATTTTTTCATTAATAATTTTATTTCTTCAAATCAAAATATATCATAAAATCTATCCCTTATATAATTATCATATTAACTTATACCCTTTTTGGTAATTTTCACATGTAAAAAGTGCTTCTGGTAATAACTATCCAAACTCTTTCACTTCTCATAATCACTTTTTTTCAGAATCTATTCTCCACAGAATTTATTTTCCACAGAATCTATTCTCTAGAATCACTTTTCCAAACCATGGTTTGGTTTCATCCAAACACACCCTAAGAGTACTTCCAAAAGAAAGTTGGAAAGTGGAAACATGCACCTCAGAGGTCTTGATACCTTAATTTCATTAGATGCATTATGATCTTTCTATCTCCTATTTTGCAAGTGCATGGCATGTTTAACTTGGCATTTCTAATTTCCTGTACAGCTTTTTCTTTACTATCACTAATTAAAAAAATGTAACTAAACTGGAAATCTATTATTTTTACTTGAGGCAGTATACTTTATTTAATTATTTTGTCTCCCTCCGTTGCCAAGAAAAGTCAAGGCACGTAAGGACAATGCCAATCCCAAATTACAAAAGGCATCTCTCGTGATAGGGGTGTTCAAGGCCGGCCCGTCCCGGTCGGCCCGTTCCGGTCCCGGTCTTATTGGGACGGGACGGATCCGTCCCGAAATTTTTCGGGACGGGACAAAAAAGGGACCGGGACGGGACGGGACACGGGACAGGGTCGTCCCGTCCCGGTCCCGTCCCGGTTCCTTTTTTTTAAAAAAAAAAATTTTAATTTTTTTAATTTTTATATAATATCATTTTTTTCATATTTTTTTAAGATTTGAGACTATTGTATGGAACTATGGATATATTTATTTAGAGTTTTTATATTTGTTAATGATTTGAGATTATTGATGATTAGAATTTTTAGCAAGTTTTTATTGTGTTAAAAGCTTTTGTTTAGAGTTTTTAATAACTATTATATGTAATATTTTGAGCTTTTGTTTAAGAGTGCCCAAACAAATAAAAAAGATATTTTTATAAGATTTAAGCTCAAAAAAATATAATTAAAAAATTAGATTTTTAAAAAAATTAAAAAAAATTAAAAAAATTAAAAAAAATTATTTCGGGACGTCCCGGTCCCGTCCCGGATCCGTCCCGTCCCGACCGGGACCGGGACAACCCCGGGACGGGCCGGGACACGGGACAGAAAATCTGTCCCGTTACTGTTCATCGGGACGGAACCGGGACGGGCCTGTCCCGGTCCCGATCCGTCCCGTGAACACCCCTATCTCGTGATAATATTTAAGTTCGGCTAAAAAGCAGATTAGTTATTAGCATGAGGACTTGGGAAATTTTTTTTTTTTCATTTTGAAAATAATGTTTTAACTTTAAAAGTTTAAAATTTAATTTAACAACATAAATTATAGATATTACACAGTTTTTATTTGACCAGCACATAAGATATCACTTTTTTTATCTTTGATGCTTTGTGCATTTATAAAAATACCCAGTCTTTAAACGGTACTCTCTCTCTCTCTCTCTCTCTCTATCTCTGGGTGTGCATTTTAAATATTTGCATGGTTTTAAAATATTATTAATAGATGAATATGCAACCATGAATTGAATTTATTGATACCTTGATTTATAAATTGTAGGGAGGGACATGCACTAATGATGCGTCACTACAAAAAAAACAGCTTATTACTGAAGAAAAATTATTCCGTCACTAATTTTCGATAGATTACTGACAGAATTTTTTCATGACTAATAGTAGTGATAGATTAGCAACGAAATTTTTGTCCGTTGCTAAATTCCAGCTCTAATCCATGAAAAAAATCCATTAGTAAATATTTAGATATGGAATTTTTTTCGTTAGAAATTTTCATCCCTAATTTTAATTATAAAATTTTTTATCAATGGAAATTTTCCGCTGCTAACTTATTTGTCATAGAAGTTTTCGTCACTAATTATATTATGTCACAATTCCGTCACTAATTTTAAATTTCATTATTTTAGATTATAATCTTACAATAATTTATATAATAACATAATTAAAAATATAATGATTTAAATATATTTTTAATTATAAAATAATTAATATATTTGTGAAGTTGATGTTAATAAAGGTATCATCATCGTTCATGTCATCAGTAGGTACATACTGAGAATAGAAAGACAATTTCTTAGAAAACTTATTTATATTTCATTAAAATCAATTCCTCTTGATTATTAATAATAATTAAAAAATATAATAAGAATATTAATAACTTTCTTATACAAACTGATGTAAGAAAGAAATAATTTTATAATATGTACAATATATGTATATATGATAGAAATTCAAAACCAAAAAATGAATTATATGAATATCTCAATTTATGATTATTAATCAAACTAATTTTGAAATGAATTTTGAATTTCAATCATTAAACAATAAAATTTAGAGGAAATTGCAAAAATGCAGATAAGGACCATTGACAATTTCACTTTGGGTTTTGACAACTTCATGACATATTATTATTGTCAAAAGCTATAGTGAAGTTGTCAAGGGTCTCTATCTGTGTTTTTACAATTCCAAAGTCTTTTTTTGCAATTTTTCCTAAAATTTAATCATGATATAATTAATACCCATGACATAGATTAATTTTGGTCTTCAATACAAAAACAAATAGTGCATACAAAGAATTGTAAGAAAATAAATTATATAGGATACATATACAAGTAAGAGAATATTACTTATCATAATCTATTCAAATCATTTAATTTTTTATATAGAATAATATATAAGATTTTATTATGGTAACTATTTTTTGAATAAAAAGATTTTTTTTTAGGAATTATACATGGTTTTTATCAAACATATAAAACACATATAGAGAATATAATATAATATAATACATATATAATTAAATTATATATCTTATGAATGTTAATTTAAAAAACAAATTTATGAAAAAATTATTTATGATTTAAAATTCAAAATTATTGTTATTGGAAATTAAAATTATATTAAAAATATTTTTTAAGAAATAAAAAATTATAAAATAAATAATAAAACAAATATTTAAAAATTATTTTTTCATTAAAATAGTTATGATTAAGATTATCATATAGTTTATTTTTAGTTTTAAATAATATATATGTACATATAATTGTTTATGTAAAAGACTACTATATATATAATTTTGCATAATAAATCAACAGGCTCATTGCAACTCAACTAGTAAAGTTGCACACATGCATAGACGAGGTCTTCGGTTCAAGCTATGGAGAAGTCACTTTAATGAGGAATAATGTAGTGGCTACACGTGGCGTCACAAGGTGACATGTGAGGTGGTAACAATATGTGACAAGCAGATGTGAGAGGTAGCAGCAACACGTGGAGGTGGCCGGTGGTAGTCCTCGACAATGACATGGCAACTAATAGGTCACCACGTGGCATTTTATTTTATTTTTTCAAAAATCAAGGTAGCGACAGATGGTGACAGAAATTGCTGTCAGTAATTAGCGACGGATTAGTGACAAAAAATTTTCGTCAGTAACTAAAGATGAAAAATTTCATTCTATTGCTAATTCAATTAGCAACAGAGAAATTAGTAACGGAACAAATTCCATCACTAATTCGATTTTATCACTAATCCGTTGCTAATTTTGTTGTCAAATTCCGTTACTAATTGCATGTTGTTTTGTAGTGCGTTTGGCAAGTTAAAAATAGATATATAGATAGATTATAAGGATTTTAAAAAAAAAACCCCAAAATAAATAGAATAATATTTCTACAAACTTAATAACTGAATAATTATTTTTTTAATGAAAAGGACTCATTCACCCATCCACCTCAAAAGAGTAGGCACATGGCCAGGTAGACTTTTCAAATATAAAGTGGATGCAATGAAAGAGAAAGAAAATTAAGTTAGAAATGAGAAGAATTTTTGACCCTACGAGGCGGTATTATAACGTCAAAAACCATATTTTCATTATCACTATATTGTAAGGCTACAAAGTAATCCCAAAATATATGTTAGTGATGATAATAAGCTTTTTTGTTTTTTATGAAGTGTAATTTTAATTATTGGACCACATACCTTTTCATTTTCATGGCATTAGTCTTATTTTGATAGGAAATTATCATTTGATAAAAAATTTGTGAGTATAGCAAATAATTAAAATGTTGGTTTAAAAAATATTACTAGTAGTTTTCAAACACTAAGTTGCCCCCAAAAAGAAGTTGATGCAACAAAAGAGAAAGAAAATTACATTCGTGATGAGGAGAAATTTTGACTCTACAAATAGTATGTTATTAATCAAGGACTATATTTTTATTATCACTATATCGTACAGCTTGCAAAGTAATAAAAAATATACGTTAGTGATGAGAAAGATTCTTTATCACTTTATGAAATGTAATTTTTCCTCTTGGACCACATTTTCATTTTCATGGATTTAGTCTAATTTGAGAGATTAATCAAAAAGTCTTATTCTTAATTTGATTGGATGTATTATATCTTTCTATTTCCCATTTCCAGACACATATGAATGGTGTGCTTTACTTCACAGTAGACCTCAAAGTCATCACACTCCATCTCATAAGCAACTGCTTCTAAATATCCCTTCTTATATGAATATGATATCATCTTGGTTAAAATAAAATTACTTCTTAAAGATACATCTAAATAATACCATTTTAAATATATGTGTGTGTATGTGATATTTTGGTGTATATTAATAAAATCACATTACCTATGAAACAGCTTGCAGATGTTGAATGCCTTTTATTTTTATTTTTTCGGACCAAAAAAATCAATTTTATTAATATAAAAAAATAGGACAAACAGGCCAAAATAAACTCTCAAAAATCTAAGATACAGCCTAACACAAAATACCGAAAATAAAAATACAAACAAGACAAAAAAATTAAAATCCAACTACAAACACGGACCCGTCAGCCAATACCTTCCCTTAGACGTGCACTACCCTTTGATTTCCTTCCTTTGGTCATGAGCTAAAAACACGCTTAAAGAGGATAGGACTGAGGCCAACCACTCATTCTGGTACAACCTCTTTGCTGCACATCCTGCCAAAAAATCAGCAGCCTTGTTACCTCTTCTTGAGGCAAGAGAAACACCTTTTATTAATTTACAAAAAAATAGAAGACTTGTAGAAATCTTCACTTGTTTTTCTTTTCTTCGTGCCTCTATCTCTACTGCATCATCCTAAGCTTCTTTTTCTGTCCTCTTTTGCGCTTTGCTATTATGTGATTCTGCTTCTTCCTTTGCTCCTTGCAGAGTTATTTTCTTCAAACCACAACAACCAAAATGGAGTTTGGGATCTCAATTTCTAAACTTTTATATCTTTTTGTTTTTGGATGCTTTGCTTCGACAGCTTTCATGAACTATGGATCCAATGCTCAACTCATACCAGAAGATGAAGGTTTCTTAATTAATCCCTTTCTGTTTTTCTCACTCCTTAGTATATAATGTATTACTCTATTTAGCGTTACAATCAATTCTGCCATTTCCAT
The DNA here is from genome assembly GCF_004799145.2 of Neltuma alba. Classification (NCBI taxonomy): domain Eukaryota; kingdom Viridiplantae; phylum Streptophyta; class Magnoliopsida; order Fabales; family Fabaceae; genus Neltuma; species Neltuma alba. The sequence continues at coordinate 137,241 of NW_021632361.1, read as the reverse complement.
CTGTTTTCTTACTATTCAAAGAAAAATACAGAAAAGAAAGGGGTCAACGTGATGGTTGACCCTTTCCTCTTCTTGAACAAACAGTGATAAAAAAACTGTCATAACTTTCGAGACTTGATCCTTGATTTTTTTTCCCCCCTCCAAGAAGGGAACTAAGTAAACTGATTCAAATGTTTTCTTTGTTTCTTTCTTTCTCTTTTCTTCCCCTTTTTACCAACAAGATTCCAATGGTTGAAAACTATAGTAATTTATTTTATTCATTTATTTGCCACTGCTTTAATTTTATGCTAATACTGAATTCAAAGAACTAAGTAATTAATAATATTTTTTTTTTGTATAAGGAATGCGATTTATTAAAATTTCTATATTATAAATAGATGTAAATTATATCTAAAATTTTTTGGGCAACTTGGATAGATGAATAAAGCTTAGTAATATCTTTTGCATGCACAGAATATGATAGAAAATAATTTTTTATCAATTACTTTTTATGTATTAATGCAAAATATCCTATTAGCTTAATTTATGATTGTTATAATTTCTGAGTAATTTAGCCCTCACACCCATGAAACTGAAATAAATATGAACAATCCACTTTAATTTAAACTCATCTACTTTAATTTCCATAACACCCAATTCATTTTGATTTTTCATGCTATTACTATATATTGTATTCGGTGCAGTCTTCTCGTATTTATAATTTATAAAATGTGTTAAATAGTCGTTTATCAATCTTTCTTTTTTTAAATAAAATAAACCAAAAAATTTCTGAAAAATTATATTAATTATTTTTATTAGTTTTATACTTTGAGATATATCATTGTAAAGAGAAAATAAAAGCTATGTTTTAATTACTAATTTGAAAACTTGTAAACCACAGTTATGAAAATAATAAATTAATTAATTAAATTATTATATATTAAATAGGCTAAAATACTTATAACCCCTTTAACTTTGAGTTAGTTGCACATCAAGTCCTAACTTTTAAAAGTTTAATTTAATAACCTTGATATTTTATGCTTTGAATCTCGACTCATCTACTGTTAAAATTATGGTTAAAGTTAAAACTTTTTGACATGTCACATATTTTTTATATTTTTTTATTATATACCATTTCATTTAAAAAATAATGTTTGGCTTTTGAGATAAATATTTTAAGCGTTTTCTATCTTTTTTATTTTAAAAAGACATAGTGAAATAAATATTTTAATTTTTTTAAGTATGTTATATTTTTATGTATAAAAAGTATATAAAATTATATGTCAAATACCAAATATTTTTTTTAAAAAAATGAATGGCATATAATAAAAAAAAATGGCATGACGAAAGCTGTTAATTTTAATGGTAGGGGAATTAATAGTCAAAACACCAAATATCAAGGTTATTATTTTAAATTTTTAAAGGTTAGGGAGGCAATGTACAACTGACATAAAGTTTAAAAAGTTCTGTGTATTTTAACCTATTAAAAAAATATTTTTATGTTTAGTTTCCGATGTGCTTATTAGGGAAAACGTGATTTTTGGGCATTGCCGGTGCTGTTCTGGATAAGAAGACATTTCTTAATCAATATAAAAATAAAAAAACAACCAACATGTGTTGGTCCAAGTGGAAGGAACTTGGGTTCCTTAAACATCATATCCTAGGTTCAATCCTTGGGTCAATGTGTAAGGAAAAAAATACTATTAAGAGGGGTTTCCGTTACAGCGTCTGACAATATCCCGAGAAATTAGTCTCTTACCGTTCAGATAGGAAGATACTTTGGGCAACCAGGGAAAAAAAACAATTTAGATATATATTTACTATGACTTAAGTTTATAGGCTAAGCCTTTATCAACGTTTTAAATTGAATTTGAACCAGCTTTGCATGATCCATATGTTGGAGAATGTTATGTAATTATAATTATAAATAAGAAAATACTTAAATATGATATAAATAGGGTTTAAATAAATATTATTAGGATTTAGATAGTATTTAATTATATTAGTAAGAATTGGATAGATTAGGATATCTAGATAATATTTAGATAATATTAGGATATTTACTTAGATTTATATTTATTAGGGATTTTGCTTATAAATAATTATTTGTCATTCTTTGTATCTTAGTTTTGCAATGTGATTAGAAATTATTCAGTTTCTCTTGATCCTCTACTCTTCTCTAATTCTTCTCTATTTCTATTACTCTTTTCCTTTCTCTTTCCTCTTTCATAACAAAGAAGTTCATCAATAACAAATGCATGTCAAAATTAAACAAAGTGGGCCACGGCAAGTACTTTGAAATTTCTTTGTATATAAGGTTTACAGATGTCTATGAACATAAAATATAGATGTTGAGATTCTTCCTTTATGGTGCATGGTTTTAATTTTTTTCATTTTCAATTTTTGAAAAAACTAAATTTTGGTTGATGCAGTGAAAGTTCTAGAAACAATATCATCAAAGATAGGGAACTTGAATTGGAATGTGACCCCACGTTCTTGTGTCGGGGGAGGCTTCAAAAATGAGACCATTAGCACAACAAATAGCATCATAAGGAATGTAACATGCAATTGCAGCTTCTTAAATGGAAAAGTTTGTCATGTTACAAATATGTAAGTGCATTTGTGCATATGGTTACAATGTAACCCTTTCAATTTGGGTACAAATCAAGATCCAATCTAAATTAAGTTGTGTTTAATGAGCTCCACATAATGTTGAAAAGTTTTCTTTCTTACTTTTTGTTTCTTTCTTTATTTAGAACTAGTTGATTTGATCTTGAGACACATTTCTATATGATATTTAGAATAAGTTCCGTATGGCTGCATCGCAATAAAATTAATATTCAAATGCATATGGGTGCTAATTATGACATAACTTATTTATTTTACCTCTATGTAAATAGTTGTAGTAACGTGTTTTCTTTTTATGATAGTGTTTTCACAGGTCTCAATTTATCTGGACTTTTACCAAGTGAATTTGGACTCCTTGCCTATCTGCAAGAACTGTAAGTAATGAATTTTTTTTAATTCTATTATTGGTTTAAATATATGTGTGTGCTCACTTAGTTGAAATGTGGGAATTTTTTATCTAACATGTAACTTTTGTATACGGCACAGTGATTTGTCTTACAATTATCTAAATGGATCAATCCCAAGGAGCTTTGCTAAACTCCCTCTTGTTGCATTGTAAGTGATCATAGAGTTGTGTGAATGAATATATATACAAGCTTGAATTATTTGATCACAAGTATTATTCATCTCTTAAACACATGTCTTAGACGTCTTAAGGGGAACCCAATTAGTGGTCCAATTCCAGACGAAATTGGTGAAATTACAACTTTAGAGGATTTGTAAGTATAAATCATTACACTTTGAGTTTTAAAAATTATTGTTTTATGGAGAAATAACTTTATGGTTTTGGTATTTTCTATAGAGATTTGAGAGATAGTCTATTGGAAGGGACTCTTCCTTCTAGTCTTGGAAAATTGAAGCAGCTACGCAAGTTGTAAGAATATTATTTCAAGTGCAAATAATTTTCTTTTATCTTATTAATCGCATTATTATGACTATCGCATTAGTCTTGTTATGGATAATTTTTCATATTGCTTTTAGATGTTTTATCTATTTCTAAGGATTTGGAACTTGTAGGGATCTTTCTGGAAATAACTTCTTAGGGGCAATACCTGAGAGTTTTGGTAATCTTAAAAACCTAGAACATATGTGAGTGGTATAATATGATTCAATCATTTCATTATATTTTGTTTTTGATGTTCTGCTGATCTCTTTTAAATTCTAAAATTTCTCTCCTAACATTTTTGCAGTTATTTACTTGGGACAAATATATCAGGAAAATTATCCAATTTTATTGGGAATTGGACCCAACTCCAAGGAATGTGAGTCTAATATACTCTCTATCATGATGCTTTCCTTTTAAATAAGATACTACTTTATGAACTTAATGTGTTGACCTCAATGAAATTCAGTGCCTTTATTTTCATTTGCTTCACTATTCCATTATATTGTTCTATTTAATTTGTAGGAAATTGTTGAAAACAAAGAAAGAAGGGAGAATTATTATAGGACTCTAATAAAAGAATGTAATCACTAAAAATTCAGACAACAACGATTGAGCAACATGTAGTGATAAGATTTAGTAGAAAATGACCATAGATTTATGTTGATCACTTGTCATTTGGATTTATTAGTAAAGGATGGGAGGTTGCGTAATGTATGATCTAATTAGTTGTTGATAACTACTTAAATTCTCAATAGCGGTGGATGAGAGAGAAAAAATTATATATGTGGGAGTGAAAAGAAGAAACAGAACTGAACCGAGATATAATTATGTATGTTAGTCCAAGCTAATTAAGTAACTAAATAAAATAAAATAATGCGATGATTTTAAATTTTGCAATTAAAATTAATCCAAACAAATAAAAAGACTGTGGGGATTGGGCTTATTAAGTATTTCCCTTACTTTCCAAATTATTGTTTCCACCACTTTTTTATTTGGGCAGGCATTTGGCGGGAACATCTATGGAAGGCCCCATTCCTACAACCATATCTTACTTAAGAAATTTGACTGCACTGTGAGTACTTGGTCTTTTGTAATTCATCCGCATACTGTTTGATGATTATGAAATTTAATTTCAGCAAAAGAATATTTTCCTATTATTGATACTTTTTATGTAATTTTTAATTCAGGGGAATATCTGATTTGCATGGACTAGCGATGATGAGATTTCCTAATCTGGAGAATTTGACGTCCTTGCAAATCCTGTAAGTTGAGAATTTAACAATGAGGTGAAAATTTGTTTATTGAAAATGAGCTATACATATTCTCAATGAGTTTTCATACTTTGTTTTTCTCTTAGGGTGTTGAGAAATTGCTTCATCCATGATTCCATTCCAAATTATATTGGTAAAATGGAAAACTTAACTACTCTGTAAGTTGCCTCATCCTCAAATAATATTCCCAAGTTAATATTTAACTGACAACCTAATTCCTAATTTAAAGCTACTTACTTTTGTTATGGACTATTCATTACTAGCAATATTATTTGAAGTTATTTTTATGAAGCAATATTTGTGGCCCGTGTATTAATTGCAGAGATTTGAGCTTCAACAAGTTGACCGGTAAAATCCCAAATAGTATAAGTAGCTTGACCTTCCTAAATTCCATGTAAGGGAGCATTCTACGCACATACATAATTGTTTTTTTTTTTTGGAACTTAATTACTCTTTTTTAATGGATCTCTATTAATTATGCATGTAGGAGGCTAACTGAAAATTCTCTGACCGGAAAAATTCCTGATTGGATGTTGCAACGGCAATATGGTCATCTGTTAGTAAAAAATCTTTATTTTAATTCTATTTGTCATTATACTACATATAGTTTAATGCCATTACTATTTGAAATTAAATACCGTAAATCTTATTGACAAAAACATCTTTAGCCTTTAAGTCTCTCGTCATTTTTAATTAATTCCCTTTGCATAATGTCATTTTGACTTGAGCTTTGACATATAAAAAATTTAGGAGAATTGTTATGAAGTCTCAAAGAAGGAACATAAGTCCCCATAATAATAGAGCAGCATGCAATGACAAATTTCAATATAGAAAATGTCAACTATTCATTTGTTATTAGGATTTTGTATTAATTATTTTTTTACTTGAGGTGCCATATTAAAATTTTAATCTGCACAATTTTCTACACGCACTATTTTTTATTAAAACTGTCTTGATCATTCAAGATGTCTAAAACTTGTATGGTCATTACTGTGCCTTACTTTCTTAAGTTTTTTAATTTTCATGTTGGTGCTCTTACTATTAGTAACTTGTCAAACTTTTATTTACCGAATATCATTTTGTCTTGAATAAAAAAAATGTCTAGATGCCAATTCAAATCAGATTTTTTTAATTTTTTTTAAAAGTGAAATAATTCAATTCAAATACTAACAAAAATTTCTTCCCCCTTTAATCGCTTATAATTAATAAGCGGCGGAAGTTTAAACAAGAAGAGCCTTGCCAACCAACTCATCTAAACTTTATCTAATAAAAAAATATATAACAGGAAAAAAAACATACATGTGTAATTTCACAATACTTTCTATTACAGTGATTTATCTTACAACAATTTTTCGAAGACTTCTGCGACTAATTGTCGATACGAAAATTTGTAAGCTCCTCTCCTCCACCCTAAAACAACTCTTTTCTTGTTCTTAAAGGGCATCACGCAGCCACTCTAAACCTTTTTTTTAATTATTATCTAGAAACTTGGTTTCAAGTCTGTCATCTTCAGCAAACACCTCGTAAGATTATACTTATATATGGCTATCTTATTTCACTTGTTCTAAATGCTTTTGATTCATGTTCTATAACTTTTGTATATCTTGTAGATGTACTTGCCTAAAAAGGAGCCTTCCTTGTGGAGGAAAACCCAAATGTGAGTGCCTAATTAAACTTTTGTACATCAATGTTTTCTTGCTTGTTTAAGAGTTTCCACCAACATTATCTTTTTTTTTAATTGTATTTTATTTTCAATAAAAACAAATAAATCACCTAAAAAACCATCATGAAGCCTTTCAAGAGTTTTAACTAAATAATGTAGATCTTAGTCAACATAACGACGAAATGGCTATCAATGTCATGTTACAGTATATAAATTTGATAATTTGGATTCTCTTCTAGACATGCTTTTTGATGAGGTTGTTCCTACCTATGCAGATCATTCATTGTTCATAAATTGTGGAGGACCACAAATTATTTATGAGGGGAATAAATACGAAGGTGACATCAGGCCTGAGCCTATCTCATTCTTTTGCCCTAGTGATGATAAATGGGCTTATAGCAGCACAGCAAGAGTAAAATACTATAATAAAATAACAACGAATAGATTTTCCCTCAACATTACTGGTCCTGACTTCTATCAAACAGCTCGCATTTCCCCTTTGTCTCTCAAGTACCATGGCCTCTGTATGATTAACGGAAATTACAACGTCAAGCTCTATTTTGCTGAGATTATGTATTCTCAGGATCAAGATTTCAATCATGTTGGAAGACGCATTTTTGATGTTTCAATCCAAGTGAGTCTCAATCTCACTATGTTGAATTTATTTTTTTCTTTTGTAATGAATAGAGAATTTCATGAATAGTGAGAAAATAAGGCTCTTCATCCATAGAGAAATAAATATCGTGGCATGTCTCACTATCAGGCGAGCTCACCACACTACGTTTATGTATCTCTTTAATGGGTGGCTAAAGGGCCAATTATAAATGAGAAATACTTACATACTCCTAAAGTGTCACGTCATCTATACTCTCTCCAATAAAAATGTTCCAAGTGTCCTTTCTTGTAGATCTCACATCCCACAAATTTCTTTTGATTATTTTCCTTTCTCCATGACCCATTATGATAGAAATTTGTGGGATCTATATAAAAAGATACTTGGAGCATTTTTTTTTCCAGATAGAGCATAGATGAGTTGACATTCTAGGAGTATGTAAGAATTTCTCAAAATAAAGAACAGCCCTACCTATGGTGAGCCCTTCCCCCCCTCCTAAAAAAAAAAAATAAGTGAACTCTTACAGGACAAGGACTATTACCATATATAATGATTTAACATGCTTTCAATTGTTTTTGCTATGTACATTAACAAAAGCTCTGAAAGGTGAAACTTTTGTGTGTATATCTTGACAGGGTAGGAAATATTTGCATGATTTCAACATTATGAGGGAAGCCGGCGGCGTTGGTAAGGGCATTGTCAAGGACTTTAGTGTTGATGTTAATGATAACACCTTGGAGATTCATTTATACTGGGCTGAAAAAGGAACTACAAGCATTCCCAATGAAAACAATGGTGTATATGGACCTCTTATATCTGCTATTTCAGTCACCCCAAGTAAGTCAAATCTCATTTTTATTGGTTTACGCTCTTTCTAGCTTAAGCTTAGTGATGATGATTTTGACTTTAATATGAATCGTAAGCATTACTGCTTTTTGTCATGTAGATTTCAAAATTCCATGGATTTTTGGTGGAGCCATTGCTGGAATTGTGGTTGGATCATGTGTGCTCCTCATCATACTAATAATAATATTCATCCTCCGAAAAATGGGCTTACTAGGTGTCAAAGATTCAAAAGACAAACGTAAGATCAAAATAAAAAATAATAAAGCTGGTATATCTATTGATAATTTGGTATAAAATAGTGAAAAAATGAGTTTTTATATGCCTGAATTCTATCACGCAAGTCAAATGGATAAATAATGATTTTTGCATATACCTAATTATTTCTAAGTTTCTTGCAATTTCAATGTATTTTTCTTTGTATACCTATAACTTTTATTTTTGATGCAGAACTTTTAGATCTAAAAACGGGTTATTTCTCTTTAAAACAAATCAAAGATGCCACTAATAACTTTGCCCCAGAAAATAAGATTGGTGAAGGAGGTTTTGGGCCAGTGCACAAGGTAATTTTTAATGTATCATATTTATCTTTAACCAATATCATATGATCAAATATACTTGTAAAGAGATTATCTCTTTAAGACATATTGATTTTGCTCAAGAAATATTATGAATATTGAGAATAAAGGGTAAATTGGATTGTAGGGTACACTATCAAATGGTGTTGTCATAGCTGTGAAACAGCTTTCCTCTAAATCAAAACAAGGGAATCGTGAATTTGTTAATGAAATTGGAATGATTTCTGCTTTGCAACACCCAAACCTCGTGAAGCTTTATGGATGTTGTGTTGAAGGAAATCAATTGTTGCTGATATATGAGTACATGGAGAACAATAGTCTTGCTAGTGCTCTTTTTGGTAAGAACTTGAATTCTTCACAATAAAAAAATACCATATGTAGTATTATATATAAGGAAAAGATAAAATTGATTGAGTATAAACAAATAAAATTGTTTTGATGCACAGTCTCTTATTGTGTGTGTGTTACAGTATCACATCACTATGACAGAAAATATAAAATCGTGTTTATATTATTTGCCAACAACTTTTAGTTATATCTTTATTTTTTAAAAGACAAAATTTAGATATTGTATTTTGGGTTTTTTTTAATTCAAATATATTTTCTCGTTTGAAACAACTTCTGCATTACAAATATTTAATTAATTTTTATTGAATGACTTGATAGTAATATGTTATTACTTAAGATACCATTGACATTAATGTTAGGTGGCCAAGGTCAAAAGATGCACTTGGACTGGCCTACAAGAATGAAGATATGCGTAGGAATAGCAAGAGGATTAGCTTATCTTCATGAGGAATCAAGGTTGAAAATTGTGCATAGAGATATTAAGGCAACAAATGTCTTACTTGATAAAGATTTGAATGCCAAGATCTCAGATTTTGGATTAGCCAAGCTTGATGAAGATGAAAATACTCATATAAGCACAAGAATAGCAGGAACCATGTTAGTATATATTCTACCACATCTTTTTCATTGTATCACTATAATTCTCATATTTGGTTTAACAATAATATTAATAGGGTTTTTTCTTCTTAGACTTTCCTTGCACATTCTTTGTTTCATAATTTGGTTATTAACATTATATGTTTTCTTATTAGCGGTTATATGGCCCCTGAATATGCAATGCGAGGATGCTTAACTGATAAAGCAGATGTTTATAGTTTTGGAGTCGTCGCTTTAGAAATTGTCAGTGGAAAAAGTAACACAAGTTACAGGCCAAAAAAGGAGTTTGTTTACCTTCTTGATTGGGTTAGTGATATTCAATATTCTTCATAAAATTAATGGTTTGATTGAATTTCTAATAATTGCATACTTTCATGTAATTGAAGGCCTATGTTCTTCAAGAGCAAGGAAACCTTCTTGAGTTGGTGGATCCAAGTCTTGGTTCAAGCTACTCCTCACAGGAAGCCATGAGAATGCTGGAGCTGGCACTCCTATGTACTAACCCATCTCCAACACTCAGGCCATCCATGTCCTCTATTGTCTACATGCTTGAAGGAAAGTTGCCAATCCAAGCCCTAACAATCAAACGTCGGGAGAGTGACCAACAGGTTGCCAGATTCAAGGCCTTAGAGATACAATCATCTCAAGAAAGCCATAGCCAAACCTTTAGTTCTTCTTCTACATCAAGATCACACGAAAATGTGAAGCAAAGGGTTGAAGCAACGGATAGCGCATCATCAAAATACAATTGTAGAAGTTAAACCTTAGCTGCTTCTGCATTCTCATATGAAAGTGCAAAGAAAGGGTTCGAAGTAATGGATGGCTCAATGGTTTGATTCCTCTGTTTCTCTTTTGTGTAATAAAGATTTCTCTTCATCCAGCAGGCTTCTTAAGAATTCCAACTCCATATGATTCGATCAGAATGGAGGTTAGAAAACAAGCATAAAATTGCAATCTTTCATAAACGAGTAGATATTATTCAAAGAACGGAAATATAACATGAAGTGTGAAGAAGAATTTACATGTGCTAATTAGTTCCTCTGTTTTGCAGTTTAAATGTGATGTGTAATTAGTGCAAGGCACAGCCTTGTCTTTATAAATATATAAATCTTGTTTTTATTGAACTTCCTAATGCAAAATGCTAATTAATTCATTCTTGCTTAGTTTTCTCGTGATGATGGATAATAGGATTATTCAAACAAAGTTGCCAATCTTGAGAGTTTTGTTTTTGGTAAAGAGTGAGTGTCCAAACCCAATCACAAACCCATGACAAACCTTATTAGCTAAACCTCTTTTGTCTTCTTCACCGAAAAAAAAAAAACCTTTTCATCTACATATGCTTTTTCAACATCTCTTGGCCTTCCTAGTACCCATGAATTTGGGTGTCTGCTGCTCCTTCTTAGTTTTTCATCACTTTCCAAATGCGTTTTCTTGTGTTTTGTCATCAAATTCTACAAAAAATAATGACATTTTGATATTTTATGGGCAAAAAATAATATAGTTTTATTTATTTTTATTTTTAAATAAGGAACCACACAATTTTACAATATTTTTCTTTAAAAAATATAAGAAATTCAAAATTACACCATTTCTTGTTCATAAGATTTTAAAATGTTAGTCATTTTAGATATAATCTAATAATTTAAAAAAGAAAACAATAATTTGAAACTCAGAAAAAATTAAGAGAAAAGATAATTGAAAGAAAGCAGCAGGCACCTCCCATGTGACAATAGTTTTAGTTTCTATCTTTGTTAATCAAATTAAATATGGCAGTGGTTTTCCCATTCCTTTCCCATGAACATCAAAAGCAAGAGTTATACTTTAGACTAAAGAACCTAACAATAGTAAACTTCGGTGACAATTGAGAGCAAGGTAAAAAAAACCGAACCGGACCGGCCGGTTCAACCGGAAAACCGGTGAACCGGTCACCAGTCCGGTCTGGTTTGGAGAAAAAACCGGAGGCGGTTTGAACCGGTGGGGAACCAGTCCAACCGGTAAAAACCGATGTTAAACCGGAAAAAACCGGTTGGGCGGTTCACACGGTTTGGCCTTAAAAAAAAAAAAACTCTTTCTCCCTCCCTAACCTGCCAGACTCGAGCCCTCGGTCCTTTTCCAGTCCTCCCCCATTTGTGACCAAATCATCGAGATCTCTTGCACCTGCTCCCAGGAGAAGACTGCGACCCACTTTTTGATTTTTGTTTCGAACCCAATTTTTGTTTGAACAGCGAAGATATTGAACCTTCCTCTAAAGAATCTGAAGAATTAGAAGGAGAAGAAACAGAGGTCTTCGAAAGCTGCTTTGATTCAGTGACCGGAAACGATTTGAATTTGTGGAACTGGGATTCAAGGTCGGTGGGGAGGACGGAATCAGTGAGGGAGGCGCAATTGATGGCGGAAACCTGCTCCAAAACGTAGGCGTCTTGAGCTTGAGTGATGATTTGGTCGATGGCCGACTCGGCGTTCGTATCAGAAACGTCTACAAATCCAACCATTTCTACAAACTGCGAGAGGAAAGGAATGAGTCGGTGTGTGAGTGTGAGACTGTGAGTCGCGAAGTGTGAGCATATCAATATTTTTAAAGCAAATGGGAATAGGGGGTGTTGGAATGTGTGGAACGAGAAGCTTAATGGCTAGCTCATGCTTTGAGTGTCTTTTTCAAGCACGATGGAGAGAAGCTGGACGTTGGGATCTGAAAATAGATAAAAAGATATGGAACAATTTGGCAGGTATTTTTATAGATTCCATATGATAAATGGATACCGATATATTGGTGATGTGATTAGCCAGAAACAATATAAAAATACGGGGAAAATTGATATTTAAAACATTATTTTATTTCTATCATAGGGTGCCTGGAAAAGCTATAACCTTGGGTGATGATGAGAAGGAGGGATGGTGACATCCTGGCAGTGGCTTTGGCTTAGTTCCCTCTCTGCGCGCGCTCACTAGCTAAGAGTTGTCAGGAATCTAGATGCCAAGTGCTGCCTCCTATATTGATTATAATTTTGATTATAATGTTGATTTGATTCTTTTAGATTAATTTTATAAAGAGGAGAAGGCTGTATTATTTGTTCCACTTTAATATTGTGAATTAAATTTTATTATTTTAATGTGACCGGTCCACCCCGGTCCGACCCCGGTCAGATCAGTAACCCTTAACCCAGTATCTCGACCGGTTTAGTTTCCGGTCCGGTTTTTTGTTCCTTGATTGAGAGGGAAGCATCCTTTGAATTTCATTCAAATACAATGGTGGTCATAATACATGGTGGGACCCACTAGCTGAGAAATAGTAATTGAAGGGGCAAAAAGCTTTTTTCTAGCTGATGCAAGACTACCGGCTAATTTTTCTTTTGTAAGTAATAAAAATTCATCATCTCTTGCAAATTAAGGAGGAATACATAACAAGAACGCACAAATTCAAACTAAACATGATCATCACAATTATTCACATCTATGCTTTTCTCATTATTTAAGGACAGGCTGCATACATACTAATGCATGAAGTTTCTTAAGATGGTGCAAAATGGGTTTTACAGACTGGAGGAGTAATAAATCTTTTTTTTTTTTAACAAAAAAGCCGCAAAAAAAGAGATGAGTGGGGATGGATTCACCGTAAATGGCTCATAATTAGGGGGAAAAAAAGGCAAAGGAGAGATTTATGGTGTGGGGCCCACTTAAAGCTTACCCCAAGCACCTAGAGTTTAGATCATTTACGAGTGTTTTTATCTTAGTTGTACTTACTTCAACAGTTCTATTTAGTAATACAGGGAGCAAAATTACGCATCATAATTATTTGTATTATGACTCTCCATCATATTTTTAATAGATTTTACCACCATCATGTTATAAATTAATATTGAGTTTTATTTCCTCGTAATGTTTTGATTAAAAGAATCTCGAGTCTCTAACGATAATCATATATATTTATTTCTCTAGAGAATTGTTGTAGGAGAAGGAAAAAATAAAATCAACCAATGCTTTGATGATTGGCTTGTATATATCATCCTTGAAATAATTATTTAACGGAAACTTAGTGTAAATTACTCCCTCACACATCCACCTTTTCCAGACATGTTTATGGTCTTTTTTTTTTAATATTAATGGGAGATTATTATATTATTAACTTTACCTAAAAATGAAATAATTTTTTTATTTTATCCATATTTCAATAGAAAAGTTATAGATTTGTACTACGTTTTTCCCCTCATAATTAATGACTTTAAATAGGACCAACATTACCAAAAAAAAAAAAAAAAGACCTTAACTACCTGCTAGCACCTCATTATGTAAGAAAAAGAAGTATTGATCAACAAGGTCCACGTGAACTCTTAATAAAAACCGTCAACAGGTTGCTAAAGGAGGTTCTGAAACTGAAAGTTATAAGGGATTCCTTTTGTTTATATAAGGATGATTTGCCGTGTAGTGGAAAGGAATCTAATTGAAGAGAGGAAGAAAATGAGAGGGAAAGCATTGTAAGGATTATATTTAAAAAAATATGATAAAAATAAATGCGTTTGAATGAACCATAAAAGTATTGATTCTCTCATAAAAAGATAATGCCCTCAAAATCGTTGATAGAGTTGAAAAAGGGGAGAACCATTTCCATTACAGTTAGTGTGATACAAATGTGAAAGGCAGAAGCATAACCCCTCAAGGCTAAAATTCCTCCTCTCTGCCTACTTCCTTTCTCATTCCCTTCTCTTATAATGTCTCTCAAGGCTTTTCATGTCTCCGACGTCCTTGAGGATACTTTTTTATTTTTTCACCGATTCATTCTTCTATTCTCGATCCATCTCTTTCTATTTTTCTTCTTTTTTTTATTTATTTATTTCATCACTACTTCTTCTCGTCACTCTCCCTTCATCTTGCTGACCTCTCCCTCACATTTCTATATATGAGCCAAAGACAACTTCTTTAAACAAGATAAAAGGATTACAAGGTAATAAATGGCCGGCCCATTACAGATGGTTCATTTGGGCCATCCCCAAATAACCCATGAGCAGAGGCTGGCCCAGAGGAACAGAAAAACAACCGGAAAAAACTAACGAAACAGAAAGCAAAACAGAGACATGCAGCATCTTTCTTTACACAAAAATAATTTTAAAAATAAATACTGAATAACTCAAATTTTTATGATATTTTTAATCTCTAAAAATAATCACATCAATATTACTAATACAATCCCTCTGGTAATGCTTGATGAAACCCAGATCGTCCAGAGAAACATCACCATTCCGCGTTTGAGGTTCTTCATATTCCCTCCTTGGTCGCCTATGCCTGAAAGAAGGAACCATTCAAGTTAAGGAGCGAAGCTTGAAGACATATATAATGATATAAATATAAGTTACTTCAGTAATAACAAGAAAGGAGCATTAAAAAGAATAAAATCATGTTAAAATAAAAAAAGGTAAAAATATAATTTAGAACAAATAAATACATATAACTATGTTATAATGTAAATTTCAACTTTTAAAATATTAAAAATGTTGTAGATATATAGCAAAAAATTACAAGAGTCAGTTATACCAAATTTTAGCTGCCCGATCCTGAGATTTAAAGTCGCCTTTCTTCCACGCGTCATTATCTTGGGAATTGAAAAAACCTAGGGAAGTAAAATTCATAAAAGAGCAGGAGGAGGGGGTAGTTAAGGTGGAGCAACCAAAGAAACCTGAGCCAAAGAGATTGTATGATTTGTTTGGTCAAGGGGAGGAATCGAAGGAAGCTAATCTGGGGAGATTAAGTCATGGAATTACTCCTGTTGATGAAACGCAGAAGGAAGTGAAACAGAGGCAGCCAGTTGGTCTAAAGAAGGAGCTGTCGTTGGACATGGAAACGTTTCTCTCTTGTTTATAGTTTTCAATTTCATCTTGGCCTAAACTGATGCTCACAGCCTAAAAAGCAAATGTTGCACGCAGTTTCTTGGCGATTAAAAAGCATCATATAAAATAAGGTAGTCATGTTCATTGCACATGTTAAATACTACTTCTGGTTCTTAATATAAAACCCTATTTGACTTTTATTTTGGTCCTAAATATAAGACCCCAATCTACTTTGTCTCTCATATTTATACATTTTTTTCAAAATAGCCTTTCTAATAATAAGAGTTTTAGTCAATATACTTTATTAGCGAGGATTTTTTAGGAAAGACGATACCCACTCAGAACAAATAACTAACTCAACTTACTTCCTTAATCTCTTCAAATTAATCAACTGGCTCTTATAATTAGGACAGGAGGTAGTAATTTTTATTCTAGTGCAACTAATTAGTAAAGATATTTTAAGAAAATCAATACTTATTTATTACAAAAATTAACTTAACTAATTTTTTTTAATATTAACAAATTAATTATTTAGCCGTATATTAAACAGCAGAGTTGGTATTAATTCACTTAAGTTTAGCTTAACCATGATTATATGGCCTTTGATCATTGAACCAGCGCCTTGACCAATATCAACACGACAACCAGTTCAATTGTTAATATATCTCGGATGTTACATATGTAGCTTTATATTATTTCAATTTAAATTTACTAAGTAATCATTATATATTTTTAGTACTTATTTGCCTTTTTTATATTTTAACCAACTAGACAAAGAAGATAGAGTCGTTGGGAAAGCAAAGGCAACAAAGAAGACAAAGCCATCACTCGTATGATTCATGATTAATGAGCATATGCTGTTTATCATGAATGCGGGATCATTTTCATATTTCACGTTATTTTATTTTTCTTTTTTCAGATTATCTGAAAACTTTTTACCTTTGATAAATATGAAATCTAAATAAAAATAATTTTATAACCATCATTTTAATGATGTTTTGATATGTTTTGATAGTGACTTTGTGGTACTCCCCCTCGACACTTTGCTCTCAATTTCTAATTAATTTTATCTTTTTCCGGTTATATATATTATATATCATTATTCTCAAATATTTTCTTTCTTTTTTTTTATTTTTTAATCTCTCTCTTTAACAAAAATTTTTAAGACAAAAGTTAGGCGAAGTTAATTAAATCTGAGTAGCCCATAAAATTCTGTCATCTGTATTGGTGGTGCACATGGCACTAGATTTAATGAATCTAAGAAATTTGACGTGAGTTTTATCCTATTTTTTATTTTTTAACTTTACAAAAAAATTTTATTTTAATCATTTTTATTAATTATCCTTTCAACCAATTTTCCAAACGATAAAAAACATTTATAAATACTGATATATGAAGTTTAATTTTTTAAATAACAATAACTAATAAAAAATTAGTATTTCCAAATAATATGTTGGGAGTAATTTAAAACTAAAAATATATTTTTAAAAATTAGAGGACTAGAAAGATATTTTAAAAAATTAAATAGCAAAATCAAACATTTATGAAAGCATATGGCCAAATATGCATTTTTACCTTTTTTTTAAATAATAATAATAATTGGCATAAAAAATTATCATCTGAGATCAACAATGTGAGGGCTAGAAGACTAAAGAAAATACTTGAGAAAATTAATTTCTTAATCCTTATAATTTTTTTTTTAAGTTTTGAATCTAGTTCTTTTTTTTTGCCCTTTTTGTCAAATCCTTTCAAGTTACTCTGCTAACTCTATTGGGTCTTAGTGTTTAAAACAGTTAACAATAGTTAAACGGTTGTTAACAGAATTGCTAGCCAACCATGAGTTGATGGACAACTAGGCAGACTTCTACAAGTGGATCTCATGAGCACAAAAATTAAAGCCACATCTGGAAATATTTTTTTTATGAATTTGAAAATAGTTTCATATTCTTCTCTCTCTCTCTCTCTTCCCCAGCATCCCTTGCCCCCTCCATTCACTCACTTGCATCTCTCATCAACGTTAAAAGCTGATGCGCGGGTTGGATGCCAAATATTGAATCTTTGGAAGTAAATAATAAAATCATAGTGTAAAATGCTTTTAATATAAAAAATAAATAACTAATGTGGGGATATTAAAAAAATTAATTAAGTTGATTATTTATCACAAATATGTATTGATCTCTCTAAATTATTCTTTTCAATCATGCCTAGTGAATGATTAAAATTATCACTTGGTGTCTCCTTGCAATGAATAAGGACATTTTAGAGAAAGATAGAAAATAAAGTGAATTGAGATATTATATTTAAAATCAAATTCAGCTTCTAATTAGCTCTTATTTTAATAAGAGGAAGACGGAGGTAGAATAATAATTAAAGACACTAAGGAGGCTTTTCAAACTGCTGTCTCATGAGCTTGTTACCATTGCGGCTTTTCCCATGACTTCATTGCTCAGAATCAGAACACACAAGAGTACAAAACTCACCTGGAATTCACAACTTTGAATTCCTTTTTTTTTTTTAACATCATTAATTTTTATTAAACAATTTTAAACAGGTACCAGCAGTGTAAATTCGAAGGTTCTAATAAAAAAATTATAAGAAGTTGATTCAAAATTCAAGGAAGTCATGAGAATTGGAAATTTTATTTACTTAAAATAATTCACAAATTTAAAGAAAGCAAACTACAACTTTCTATAAAATTAAAGACAATATATTAAAATACAATAATAATATTCCAAGCGTCCCAAACATTATGCCCTCATTAATTCTAAGGAAAATTATGTTAAAAGGCCAAAATCAAAGGTAAATTATGGTCAAGAAAACCGTGAACTTTATTTGATTTTCTTAATATATTATAACAATAATAAAGTCTTACCCCAGTGATTGCGGTTTAGTCTTCTAACATAACTTTATAAGAAAAATTTACAAGTTCCATCACAATTCCTATTCTCTACAAAAGAAAACAAAGGAGAAAACATTAGAAAAATTTTTCTTTTTTATTTTTAAAAACAGATTATTATTATTATTACTACTACTACTACTAATACTATTACAAAAAATTTAAATGAAAACTAATTATCAAACAATTTGTTTATTTTTTGTCTTCAAAAACGAAAAAATTGTTTTGAAAATAAGAAATCAAACAGAGCCTTAGTTTTTATATTGTACTTTTTATTATGATTTAAAATATACCTTATTTAATTTAATATTTGAGTAATTAAACATATGTTAATTTACTTAAGTTCTTTTTTTTATATACAAGAGAAGGCTCAAAGCCTTGAGTTTTAATAAATTTTCTTGATTACTTGTTATCAATATATATAAATGTTATTAATCTATTTGGAAGAGTTATCAATACTCCTAACAAAGTTATAATAAATTTTTCTAATTATTTGTTGTTCATACATATAAAAGTGTTGTTAATTTATTTAGAACAGTTGTCAATGCCTCTGACAAAGTTGTTAATATATTTATGTAAAAGTAATTTTGTACCTTGCTTTGAATTTCTCAGATTACTTGTAGTGAATACATATAAAGTCATTGTTAACTAATAAATATTACATAATTCAAGTGTCATGTTTCAAATACAAGTAGTCACCAGATACTACATAGTTGTCAAAAAGTTTGATAAAGTAGTAACTTTAAAAATATAATATATTAATACAAGTAGATTGAATATGACATATATGTTACTAGAAGTAACAATAATGTGGCTATTAATAACTTTACTTTAATCATTGACTACAAATCTTAACTTTTCATGACAGTAACAAAATTTCTTATATTAGATTAAGCATTAACAACAACAATGAAGTCCTTGCATTTGGGGGCACCTGAGAAATGGTAAAAGCCTACTCGTGGCTAGAAAAAACCATCAAGAAAAAATCAGTCATAGAAAACATATGAATCTCAAAAAATCACAAAGAATGGCTCAAAGATTTAGCAAACGGGATATTGTTCATGCTTCTAAAAAATAGTAAATGTTGAACTTGATGGATCTTGTTAGCAAATCCATCTCATAAGCAGCTTCCTTATGTTAGTCGATTGTTCCAAACTCAAAGCTCTTAGCAATAAAACATGAGAGAAATGGCATGGCGTGAGCTTATGTTAGCAACAAAAAAAAAATCATTAAAAATCATCTTCCTCACTAATTCATTGTCTTTTCCAATGTCTCCCCTCGAAAATTGGATTTCCACCATAAATAAATTTTAAAATCCAAATCATGAAAATAATCTAAAATCAATCCTAGCTTAAATAAAGTAAATTGATAACATTTTGAAATTCCAAATTGGTACATAGGAAGGAATTTGACATTTGTGAAATTTGAAGCACTGCTTTGGGATTTCATAATTTTGAAGCTATTTATATGTCTTTTTCCTAATAATTTATTTGGAGAAATTCCTTCGTCATTGGTAAATTGTTTGAAGTTGTAGGTCCTTGACGTAGGCAAAAATAAATTATCTGAATTCTTAACGAATTGGATGCAGAAAAATGCAAAGATTCTTCTACTAAGATCTAATCCGCTAAGTGGAAGTATACCACCCCAAATATGTCAATTGGCTTCTCTTATAATATTGTATTTTGCAGACAACAAACTATTAGGTTCATTACCTATTTGTTTGCAAAATCTAACAGCCATGACTTTCCCCAATTCTTCTCATAATGGGTTTATAGCTTTTGCTTTAGAACTCCAGGTTTGACTTATGTAGTTAATTCTGGGGTTACATTGCATACAAAAAACCAAGAATCGAAGTTTGACAAAAACTTAAAGTTCTTGCATGCAATTGATCTATCAAGTGATAGTATCCCTGGATCAGTACGTCCAGAAATATTTAACCTTACCGGATTGCAATCTTTGAACTTGTCCCGTAACCAACTTGAGGGAAACATACCAAATTAGATTAGCAACTTGAAAAATTTGGAGTCTCTTGATATCTCAAGAAATCAACTTGTGGATGAAATTCCTCCAAGTATGGCTAAATTATCTTTTCTGGAGGCCTTGAACCTTTCCTTCAACAATTTCACCAGGAAGATTCCATCAGGAACTCAACTCCAAGGGTTTGATGCACAAAGCTATATTGGGAATTCTGAATTATGTGGGGCTCCACTTCCATAGAACTACATGAATAAACAAATTGGTGAACCAGGTGAAGGAAATGACAGTCCAAAAGACGAATTTCTATCTTCATTCTACTTTGGGTTACGTTGGGAGTTGGATTTTTACAGCGGCCTTTTGGGGAGTATGTGTTGCCATTTTCTTCAACAGGAATTTTAAGCTTTATAACATCTATAATATCCTAAATTTTATTTAAGATTAAAAAAAGAAAAAAGTTAAAAAAAAACAAAATAATAATATTTTATTATTATAATAAAATAATAATATTTTAATATTTAAAAAAAACAAGAAAGGGGTAATCTTTTCATCGAATTCGGTGAAAAGATGACCGTTGACTTAGGAAGAAGGACTTTTGGGAGGGGGAATAAATGAAGAATGAAGAAAATAAGGAAGAGGTAGTTGAAAAATAGAAAATAAAAGAAGGGGTAGGATGTAAAAGATGAGAATGACAAGAGAGAAAGAGGGAAAGCGAGAAAGAGTGTGGGAAAGAGAGAGACGAGCATATTAACGGTCTTTATGAAGGAGAGGGTAACCTTTGAAGATAATTTAGGTACATAAAATTACTTCTTTTCATCAAAATTTATACATAAATATTTTCTATATATTTTAAGCTTTCTAATGACAGTATTATTATAATAATTAGAAAAAAATTTTAGACTTATATATGGTATAAGTTTTGAGTTTTGACTAGTATTAACCATAATATTGTAGCTTTATTATAGTAAATCATTTCTATCAGTGTAGATTTGTCCATTTGTCAGTTTTTAGTATTTAAATTAATTTATTTAGTTGAAAAATCTGTTATTTATGAGATATATCATATTTGTACCAATCAAAATTATATTAAATAATTTATTTGAGTTGTTTGACATATTATTAAGATTTTAATTGGTTTAATTTTATTTATTGGATGACTGGATATTTTAAAATAATTATTTTAGTTAAGAGAGTTTATTACTTGTGAAGAAAAAGAAATATAATAGTTATACTATTAGAATTTTGAGCAGATTATTTATTTATAAATATTTGAGTTATTATTAAATTTTTGATGATTTTATTTTGAGGTTTAAACTTTAAATAGAATTTTTTGAATTTAAAATATAATAATTTCATATTTGAGAATTTTGGAGAATTCTTTTTATTAAAGTGAATAATCCAGAGGATGGAAATGAATATTTTAGCCTATGAGGAAAATTTATAAGTTAATTCTAAAATACTTAATTTTGGGTTATAAGAGTTGTGGGATTTTAAAATAAAAATTATTAAATTAGAAAGTTAACTATATATATAAGATTAATTAATTAGCTTATATTAATATGTGATTATATTAATTTGTGGTTATATTAATTGTGTAGATTAATTATTGAATTATTGGTTTGAGCACGGGGTTGACTTTGTGGTAATTCTTTTTATAGCCTTGGCAAAAAGTAACCACTTTCCACTTGTTATGTATGCTTGTATGATGTTTGTGAGTGATTTTAAATTATATGAAATTCTTGAAATGCCATTAGATTATAATTTGAGCAATGAAAGGCATTATTGTTGAAATTGTCTTGAGATACTTTATGTTATTGGGAAAAAAATAGTTATGAAATTATAAATTTATAAAAATTGTCATGTGGAACAAGAATTTATTAAGAAATAATTTTGAGGATTGATGTTGATTATTAAAAATTTGAAATCTCGATTTTGGTAAATGTGAAAGTTATGATGTTATCGGTAAATAATTATTTTATAAATCTCATAAGTATAAATACGAGAGAGGATGGTGAACGTTGATTGGTGGGAAACATGTTATAGGGAGAATAAGGGGGTAAATTTTGTACATATTATAGAGGTAATAAAGTGAGAGGATGCCAGATGTACATTGGTTGATCCTTTGGCCCTGTCATGTGTTGTAGGGTGTATGACACCCCACTAGTGGACTAAAGGGGGAACCCATGGTCCGATCTCGTGTTCCGTGAATTTTGGCATGTTCACATCACTTGATCGGTGAGCTTATTATGTTGAACTACCAGTCACATGGGACAGTACTAGCTCATGGGTTCAATCAGAGGAAATAAGGTGTGAGGAAATAAGGTAGAATTAAGAGTGAGTTATTGTATTTTGATATGTGTGTGTATATATATATATATATATAACCATGTGACAATTGTGAATGTTATGATTTTAGTAACTGTTCCACTTGAAACCTCTCAAACACTTACTTATATGCCTGATGAGCAGGATTGTTAGTTACTAAGGCTTTTGTTTCACCCCGCGGTTTAACATTTTCATATAATAGCTCTAAGACTGGTCCGTTAGGGAAGGCAGGGGAGGCTTAGCTATCAAGTTTATCTTATGTAGCCTCCTTTTTGTCATGTGATGAGTATTGTATATTGCTACATATAACTCTTTTTGCATACTCTGATTTATTTAAGACTTATGGTCTTAGTTACTTTTGCTGCTGGGTTGCTTGTGTTGGTGAGTTGTGAAGCCACAATAACTTTTGAAAGTAGTTGACTACTGTTGGTTTGGAAGAATTTCATTCAGAAAATATCATGTTATGGGCTTAGAGATGAATTGTGATGTTCTGGGTTTCACAAAGCCCAAGACCCAGTTATTGTGAAATATTATTAATCACGGTTTTTATACAATTTGTTTAGTAAAACTCTTATAATCATGATAGACATTCTGAATAATTAGCCCAAGTCTTTTCTATCATGATTAATATTTTTTTAGCAAATCAAAATTTCTTTTTATAACTATGGTAGTCTTTTTGAAGATTATACTAAGATTGTTTTCTACCATGGTTAGTATTACTAAATTTTGATTTTAAAAAGGTTAGTAACAGATTAGAGATAACTGTTGTTACAACATCAGAGACAGTGGTCATTAGGATGTACTGTTTCCGTCGTTAAAGACCCAATTGGCATTGTGGTGAGTGAAACAAACTTCTTATTTTATGTTTTGACCAAGTTCTTTTAAATGTTATATATTTCCCTTTTCATAATATATTCTAGAACTATACATTTATATTCTGATCACAAATATTTACACACAAAATCACCATGACATGCTTTGGACTTTATAAATTTAATATTTCGGAGATGTAATACACTAGTAATTATGTTAAATTTACATATTATGCAGGTTCTTGCTATGTGATGTATTATGCAAGTTCTTACTAAATAATGTATTATGCAGGTCCTTGGTATGTAATGTATGTTTCAGCAAGTCTGCTCATCAAGTCTTTTAGACTGACCATTGCAACTTGCAAGGGAGGACGAGGAGATGATATTAATAATTGAAGGCATATTACAAGTGAAGTGAAGATTTTAGTTTGTGTGTTACTTTAAAGCCGTGTAATATATGTATATAGTTATATTTTATGCATACAACTTGTATCCTTAATGAATAAGTGTATGTGTCCTTAAATAAAGAGGAAATCAAAATATTTCTTTTTGAAGAGCAAGAAGAAATGACCTAAAGTTTTTTATATTGACTTGAAAGGGAGTTTTTGATGGTCAGTGCCAGCACCCAGTGCATAGAGGTAGGAATACAAGCTAACCCAGCCCTCTAGAGCCGACCCTGTAAGGTTGACAGGCTTAAAAGGGTCGACTCTATAGAACTGAAATTTCAAAAATATTCTAATTTGCTAAGCGCCACCCTTAAGCTGACACGCTCAGGCCGACCCACGGGCTTTCGGCCTATTTAAAAAAAATGCTAGTTTTCATATTTGTAATATTTTTTATGAAAAAATAAAAACAAACTGATGAAATTATTAATAAAGGACATAACTATGAATAAAATTAAGTCACAAATACTAAACATCATGATACCTAAATATTCATTGACATCCAAAAATATCTAAGACTTCCATAAACAAGACAACAATATTCAAAAATTTTATCAAAAGTACAAATATGCAATAGACAAACACTATTATTAATTTTTTTTGAAACTTTATCATTATTATAATCAATTACTCTTCTTTCATAACAAAAATATCAAACTTTTTTTATAGGAATTTTACTTTTAAATTTTATAATCTAACTATTATTTTACTTTAGTTCAAGAAGTATTGTTGTTAAAACTTATAAGTTTCTAATTGAAAAATATAAAATCAGAAATTATATAAGTATAAAAATACTCTCTTATCAAAAGTATATAGTTTTAAAATATCAACACATATAATTAAATCAAATTATTATTAAAGTCCAAATTAACTCATTTTTTAAAAATTTAATTGGATAAATAATTGTCTAAAACCAAATAAATCAAATCATTATATGAAATTTAATTTTAGAATGATAAAAAGGTAAATAATATTAAAATTATACAAAAAAATTTTTAAAAAAAACAAAAAAAATAAAAAGGCCTAAACAGGCCAACTCTCAGCCCTGCAGACCAACCCGTTTAAACCTTCAGTCCTACAAAGCTAACCTTTTAAGTCTGTTTTTTCATTTGAAAGAAAAAATTTCAAACCTAGCTCTTACAATTTTGAGCCTAAACAAGCTCAGCTTATTTTCTAGTTTTACCAACTGCCATTGTGCTCCTGTTATATATAAATATATATATTTTTGAACTAGAATTTACTCTACGTGCATCACTACAATGTATTCATCATGTATCACATCATTTCAAAAATAAATTAGTTATCTAAACAACGTGCACAAAACACAATCCCTTGCCTTGCAAAACAAACAGCATCAAACAAAAAAAATGGCAAGCCTTTATTATATGAAACAAATAAAAAAATGCAGCTTAATAGGAAGTGCTAACATTCTAAAACAATTGCCAATAAACAACGTTGATAATTATATCTTAGGTAAAAATTCAAAAAATGCTTAAAAATATAAAAATCAGTTAAAAAAATGTAAAAATATCTCAAACTGTTTTATAAAATAATTCAATGTGAGATTATTTTATCCATAATAATCAATCGGTTATACTATGGTCCCATGACATAATCAATCGGTTTATCCATAATAATCAATCGGTTCCAAAATGCACTGGGCTTAACCCACAATGCAAATAAGTAACTACATTAACAGATGAGCTATAAGACTAGTCAAACTACAATATTCATTTAGATTCTTGACACAACATCCCTTATAACCGTTCCGTCATTTAAAAAAAAAAAAAAAAAATCAAAATAGCAATGTGAAATGCTGAGCAATACCACCTCTGTATCTTCATCTTCACAAGGTCCTACATTGCTCAAGTTAACGCCCATAATTTTCAATCATTAAGGTCCAATATTTTGCATTTATTATAATACTAATCCAAGTCAATAGTGGAAAATCACATTTTTCCTGGAGAAACAATACCTGATAAAATAAAATGAATGGATGGCAAAAAAAAAAAAGATAAATAAAATAAATGAGAATATAACATCTTTAAACACATGGCCTGTTTTATACAGTTGCACAAAACAGTATCAAATCATTTTACTGCCTAAAATAACTCAATAAAAGAAAGAATAAAAGTGTTAATATGTATCTAATCCTTATGATGTTACCCTCCAACAGATTACAAGATTTTCATAGCTTAGCAAATCCTGGAAGACAAGGTCTACTGATTCTTCCCTTGAAAATATCAAAACTTTTGTATTCCCAAAGTTGACCCCCCTTTCAAGAAACTTCTGCCAACCATCTTACTTTGTAAGCTCATAAAATAAAGATCTGGACAATAATAGAATTATATATCAGATAAATAAGAAACTCAATAGATTTACCATAACAATATAGAGTAAATTGCCTTAACTTTGTTCACCCTTCAAGCTTCTTTTTGCACCTTCTACTGCAATTTAAAATACTGACAAGCAACTTTACAGGACACAAGATGGTTAACTTCTGTCAGTATCCTTTCAAATGGTATCCTTGACAGTTACATGTACAATAGCAGATAAAGTATGTGCTTAATTTAAGACTCGGTTAATGTCCCAAGTATAAAAATAAGATATCTCTACACTTTTTTAAATTCAGAAGCAGTAACTCAGAGTGCAGACTAAGAGTAATGTATTTTAATCCCTCTATTTGGCAGCAAGTAATATGATTTCTATTAATACTATTGCATTATCTGCTATATATCTTTGAGAATGAAGTGAGTGATAGCAGTCAAGATGAAAAAGCATATCATGTTAGTGATTATGTTAAAATATCACGATATCCTGCTTGTTAGTCAGGATGACCAACTGATAACTAAAGTATACCTCATTTTGGATAATTGGTGCTCAGTTGCAAAATTCTTCAAATATGGTAGAAATTGACCTGCCATAGAACATATAACTTAATCCATAAAGTAAAATAACAAAATAAGAATATAAGGACAGATCTCAGATAAACTATATGAGGGCTAGGACGTAAAATCCAATCATATAAACTGCAAATAAGTTTCCATTCTACAGAAATAATAAAGAGAGTAGTAAGACATGTAATAAAGAAAAAAAAGAGAAGAAAGCTTGTTCTAATGACAAAAAGAGCAAGATATGGATAACAATCAATGGTTGAGTTTGCTCTTAATGTTTAGAATACCTCAACAAATTATGACAAAACACCGAAGGGCCTGGTGCAAGAACCATACCTCAAATGTAATTTATATGTCAGCAAAGTTCATCACTTCATGTGTCCTCTGGTCTACTACTTTTGAATATCTTGGTCATTTTCTCAAGCATTTGGTGTGCATCTTCAAGCAAACCTTTTTTCTTTCCGTGATGACTGGTGAACTGCGGGGGCAAAAATCAACAACCAGCATCAGCAATGAGAATTAAATTAAATTCTAATAGTAGCAAGAAGCAATATAAATGCCTAACATGCGAAACTCTTGAATCTTGTGATGCTCACCTTGTTACATTTTGCAATAGAAAATCCATCTTTGAATGAATTTAGTGAGTAGGACACCTCAAGTTCTGCATGATAGCAAGCCAATTTGAATAAAAAGAGGGGAAGAGATAGTAAACATCAAAATTGGGGGAAACGAAAATAAATACCGAAATAAGATGTTTTTGAAGCAACTTATGAAGAGTACATGCACATGAGAATACAGCTACAAAGTAGATAGAGGCCGCCAGATCAAACTCTCGAATCACCAAGGGAATGAAAGGGAAGGAAAAAACGGAAAACAACTTACCACAAGCCAAAAGACATCATCTCCATGTGGGATTTGCTAGGTTTCCAAGAACAAAGTTGGAAGGCAAGGAATTTCACCCCAAAAAAAAAATAGAAGGTAACGAAAAATAGACGAAGAGCAGGGAGACGATGAAGCCGTGGCAAGAGAGAAAAAGGAGATGAAAAGAAATTGAGGGAGAGAGGAGATGCATACCTGATGCGGAAGGGGGGAGAGTGAAAAAGAGCAGTGAGTCCTCTGGGAAAATTGAGGAAAAGGGAAAAGAAACAGAGAGAAATGGGACAGAGATTCAGAGAACTCGAAACACATCTAGACTTTGAAAAGAAAGAAGAAAGATGGAAAAATAGAGTTGGAGGGAATTTCAAATTTGAAACTCACTTTTACACGCAGCCGAATAGGATTAGCCATCAATATTTATTTAGTCATCATTGTTCATGGCACACTGATTTGAGTGAGGAGCTATTGAGAATTGAGATATGACTTGGCTCATTATTGATTTTTATTTATAAGTCATGTTGATTGAAAAGGGTGATCATACAAACCAATAAAGCAACACAAAACGAGTAACCTCTCTCATCCTCTCTTTTTTCAGCTTAGAAAAGATAGAGGGTGAACAAAAGTACAAAATGGAATATCCAAATTATGAGAAGTCTTAGTTAAGAGGTTAGCACTGGAGAGGTCTCCTTTTATAACTAAAAGAGGCAAGACCCTGCCAATCCTTCTTCAAAAGCAATCTTGCATCTTCTATAACATCATGAAAAGGGTGATCCGCATCGCCAGTCTCACGAAAGCAAATTGAAAATGGGCATCAAGGAAAGAGCGTTATTGTATACATAATATTAAATATGATCCTTGCAACCCATTTATTCATTGGAACGTCATTAGTTATGCCGAATTTTAGGGTAACAAAATCTATTCTATTGTCAATTTAGTAGAAATGAGTAGTCAATCAAAATAATATATATTGGATTTAGTACACAAATTATTTTAAAGAGAGAGAGAGAGAGAGAGAGAAAGCTAATGAGGAGATCTTTGCTCAATTCAACTTTGGTCACATATTAAATGGCAGCAGGACTTGGGAGAAAATTCTACAAGACAGGACCTCATTTATTTTTCACAAACGGCGTTGATTAGGCAGAATTTTTTTAGATAAAAAAAACATATTCGTTGCCATTTTGATTTGAAGAGTCTTAGGTGAGGAAAAATATATGACAAAATAAAAGGAGAAACATTGAAATACGTACACCCACTTTAAATTGAAGTGATCTTTGTCAGAATATATGTTTTCTATATAGTCACAAATAAACAGCTGAGTCGAAAATCCCTCAAGAAAGATATATAGTGTCCGTTTGGATTAGTGGTTGAAAAAACAGCTTATAAGAAAAGTAGCTTATGGAAAAGTGAAGTTGGTAAAAGTTAAATTGGATAAACTGAATTATATTTGGATTGGAGGTCAAAAAAGTTAGTTTGTAAAGTGAGATTGTAAATCTTGTTTGGATTATATTGAGTAAAAGTAAGTTTGACGGAAAAATTACCAAAATGGATGAGTTTTAATAAATAATGAAACATGATAAAAAATTGATTTCAAATAATACAATAAAATGATAATAATTTAATATGAAGAAATCAAATTTAATGAGTGGATCAAATTTTAAAATTTTAAAGAAATCATAAAAAAATGTTTTAAATGTAAAGTGAAACATGAAAAAAAAAACAGAATTGAGATAATATAATGAAGAAGTGAAATTCAATAAGTGAATTAAAACTAAAAATTTTAGAGAAATCATAAAAAATATTGTAAATATAAAGTGAAACATAATAAAAAAAAATGAATTGACATAAGACAATGAATTTAAATATTTAATATGAATAAGTGAAATTAAGTGAATTAAATTTGAAAACAACAGAGAAATGGAAACAAATAAGGCAAATACAAGCGAAACATAATTTGGATGCATAAAAATGTTTTGAACTCCAATTTGCAGTATTGCAACAAAATGAAACGAAAGAATAATATTACATAATTAATTAATTGATAAGCTATGGATAATTTGGTTTCTGATTGCATCACGAACGCGATTCATATGTGATGAAGATTGTGAATTGACTTTGAAGACGATGGTTTGACTAGCTTCAGTTTGATCATGTTCGCCAACTACATTACCATCTTCAACTTGTTGAAAATAGAAGTCAGAGCTTGAATGTCTCCTTATAAGGTTATGAATAGTCATTGTTGCACAAACCAAATACACTTGTGTTTAGAAGTCGTAACTGCGCATATTTCATAGGATTTGAAATCTATTCTTCCAAACACTGAATGTTCTTTCTATTGCGCACCTTAAACTGAAATAATAATAATTGAAGGCTTCATTCCTACTTTGGAATCCTACTTGTCGTCAGAAGTCCGAAAGGTAGTAGCGCTCAGATCTGTATGGACCTAGATATCCATTTGGTGTTGGATATCCCGCATCAACCAAGTAATAGTTCCCTAATGATTCATGACACAATTTGAGACATTGTGAAATGAATAAAAAAATATGAAGTAATTAAAAATGTATTGGAACATATAAACATATACCTAGAGGTGAATGAGGGAAATTTAGAGATGAATTTGTAATAGCGCTATCAAATATACGAGCATCATGTGCAGATCCCTCCCATCCTGCCAAGACAAAAGTGAAACACATATCCCAATCACATATAGCCATGACATTTTGTGATGGATTTCCCTTTCTGCCAATAAATTTATCTAGTTTTGCAGCGAGAAACAACACATGGTATGTGAGTGCCATCAATTGCTCCGATTGCGTCCTTAAAAAAAGATAATAATTGGATCATTCTCCATTTTTCTATGAGTTTCACGAAATGTAGGATCTATGGGTCGAATAAGTTCACTTGATAGGTTAAGGCAAGCTTGCAGTACATTATGAAAGTGCCTACTTACAGTTTCTCCTAAAAGTTGTGAAGTTCCTGGGTCATCCCATGTATTGTCCATGTGCAACCGTTGTTTAAAAACATCACGACCTTTCTTCAATTCCTACATACTTAGACTTTCGTAAACCATGTTCTTCCAATTTAGTACATAAGAGGTGGAAAACATTTTGGATCCAATCTAAACATTTCAAGACATCGATCATCATGCCCATTTATAATGCCTATGTACCCATAAATTTCATGTCTGCTCACCAGTTCTACAGGGTTGTTTAAACATATACATTTCACAATAATGACCACCAATGCATCTACTGCTTCATACTGTGTTAATTCCTCATTAATCGTGGATAATCGTCTTGAATGGTCATCTTCATTCCATTGTGAATCGTTATTCCAATCTCTCAAAGTATCTTCATTTCATGGTGAATCATCATTCCAATTAGCCATTTCTGGAGTTAACCCTGTAACTATGATAACAACAAAGTGTAAGCATTATAAGGACTACACTAAACAAAGTGTAAATAATTTTCATACTACAAACAAAAAAACCAAACGCATAGATGACAAGTAGAATTAGCATAAATATATTACATAGTCATTAATAAAGTTCCTACAACAGGTCACATCAATTCAGGTTCAAATAGCAATCAGTTCAAGTTAACAAGTGCAACAACTAAATCCTAATCTCCAAGTCCCTTTCATGTGTTTAGGTCTTGTGCTGTCGGTATTAACCACGCCAACAACTTGCTTTTATCATGTATAAACCCCAAATAGGCTCATCTAGCCCACCTCAACTGCGTAAGCATCTTGGCACATGCATAATATAATTGATTGTTACCATTAAGCTCCTCAACAGTAGTCAGGTGTACTAAAACCTTGTCAACTAGTTGGGGATCTTCAACAAGTGCTGCTGCTCGCTTGTCAGAAGCAGCTACTATAACACTAAGGCTATCATAAATTTTAGTAGACACAGCAAATTTTTTCTTCTTCTTTACATCACTTTCCATAGCTTCCTAAGCCACTTGGTCCAGTACTCACGGGGTTGTTTAAGTTGCAACCGGCGAAGTCATCTATGAACCCTGTACTGGCTGTTGGATTAACTCCGAAATTTTCATCCTCACTGTCCCCTGACCCTTTCTGTTGGTCCAGGCCGACTCTATAAACATCCTCCTCCTCTTTTGTATCAGCCTATGTCACAGGTGTCAACTGGGGCTGTGAGGCTGATGGTGCATACATATAGTCTCCCGAAGCCACAACATCTTTGATTATTTTCTGTAGATCTGATGCAAACATCAACCCTGATGTCTAAATTTCTTGAAGTTAGGGTCAACCTACATTACATTAACATAATTAGGCAAAAATTAAACAAAGTCTTAACGGATATTCAAATTAAAAATCAACCAATGCAAATAATTACTAGTAATTTTTGTTGCCACCACTCATCGGAGGCCAAAACCCTATTTGTGGCTACAGCATAACCAATCCCAGTCTCTCCAGATATTAGTTTATCCCACAACTTCCAATCTTTTCTCAACATATCAAATTTATTCTTCAATTGCCTGCTGTCGTACTTTCTCCTGCTCCTTTCCTGAAAGTTCTTTTCAATTTTCCCCCAACCGGGCCTTTTAAATGATGTTCGTTGTCGTTCCTTGTGCACTATTTGCTCGACGCAAACATCGATTAGAATCTTTGTCGTGTAAGGATCCCATGTCACTTTTCCATTATCATTGTCCATTTCTCTATGCCTTTTGATGGAGACAAAACTAACTAAATCAACCAAAAGCCTAAATATGTAATAATAAAAGCCATATTATGTAACCACCAAACGAACATATATATTATTTTCTTAATATTATTGTAAATGTTTCTGTTTACAAAACCCCAATTATTATTATGAAGTTGTAAAATATTAATTAACACATTGTAATTGCAAAAGCTGTTTAGTTTTCTTATTCAAAAATTTTTTAAACTATAAACATTTAATCAGTGGTAACTGGTTGTGAAAATTTTTTCAAAGCTCAATTAATCAATTATTTTTCTTATTGTTTGAAAAACAATTGTTCATCTTTGAATTGGAACTGCCATATTTTAACAGAAACTTAATTAATAATAACTTAATTAATAGAAACTTAATTAGGGAAGACAATTTAGTAGTTAATTGTGTTATTAAAAACTTAATTAAAAGGACTAAAAAATTGTTTTAAAATTACTTTCTTCAATCTACTTCACATAAAAGCACTGAAGTCATAAAAATTAATACATTAGGAACAACAAGTCTTTTTAATTTTGACATAGAATAGAATTTTTCCTGCTTAATGGATAAGCATTTACTACCAATGGGAAAGTCTTTTTCATATGAAATTGCAAATTGAAGTTATTGGATTTACACCAACGAAAACCAGAAATTTTTGCACATTTTTCTTTCAAAATTCCAGCACCATTGCAACCGAATGATCAGTGTAACACAATATGATATACAAATATACACAAGCTCATATGCACGTATACACAATCACATATCCAGTATACACAATCACATATCTAGAATGATCATCACAAGCTCTACGCAGATCCATTGCTCCAACAGATAGCTGTTAATTCACCTCAACAGCTCGGACAAGATGATCAAAACCACGAAAGGGAGGATAAAAAGATCAGACCACCAGCAAGTATAGGCAAGCGACCATGAAAAACCAGAAGGGAAAAATAAAAAGAACCACCGACCAACAAAAACAAAGGACCACAAAAACCACAAAGGCGAGGAGAAAAAGATCACACCACCGACGAGCAGAGGCAGGCGACCATGAAAAACTTGAAGGGAAAAAATAAAACAACCATCGGCCATAAACAGAGGACCACAAAAAACCAGAAGGAAAAAATTAAAAAACAACCAGTGGCGACAGAGAACTCTTGATTAAACCAATTTTCAGGCTTTAATGTTAAGGCTTCCACAAGTGACAGCAAATTCAATCATGGATCAAACAAGAAAAGAAAGAAAAAAAATTACCGCCCAACCTGTAACAGATCAACCCAACCGAAGGCTGCCAGAGGTAGATCCCACGGTTGTATCAAACTGGCAAGGCAAGATCTCCACGCACAGCTCAAAAAGCACAAGCAGACGGCAGCAACCTCGGTTGCAGACAGTGGGACCAGCTCAGACATGAGAGGAAGAAGCACCCTCCAGCAGGCCACGCACACCTCACCCCTACTACGCTGAGCTCGCGGCGATGACAAAGCTGAGCTCACGGCTTCCAGGGAGGGACCTTCTATGGGGCGACCAGTGACGGAGATAGGGTGGGAGTCCTGGATGAAAAAGAAAGGAAGTGATCGAGAGGCAAAACGCAGATGGGAGAGAAAAAAGAATCTCTGACATTGCAGAACAGCTAACCCTTCTGATTTTTTGTTTTTTTTGGCCAAAAGCTCTTCTGATCTAATTGATAAGCTCCTTCTTGGAGCTTATTGCAATTGGGCGTCCAGATAGCCTTTTTTAACATAAGCCCAATCAATTCCAAGCTCTGTCAAACAAGTCCTTGATTTCAACCCAGCTTATTTTAAAATTTAAGCTGGTTTAAGCTACTTTTGGGTCAGCGTTGAATATGATCCTTCCAGTCCACTTATTCATAGGACCATAATTAATTAATTATGCTGATTGATTGGGGAAGCAACATCTATTGTCAATATGGTAAAATATTTATCTCTGATAAAAAAATATGGTAAAATATTTAGATGGTAAGAAGTAAAGTCTACACGAGACATACATATATATAGGGCTGGTAAAACGGGCCAACCCGCGGGTTGCGGGTGGGCCCGTGGCGGGTTGTGGGTTATTTGGGTCGGGCTCAAAAGGCTCGTTTTCTGGCGGGTTGGTATTCTGCCAACCCTAACCCACCAAGGTGGGTTGGCGGGTCAACCCACCAACCTGTCAGATTTTTTTTTAAAAAAAAATTTTCTTATAAATAATCAAAAATTAAAAAAATCAGAAATGATTTATAGTATTCCAAGTATTCACACAAAATTACAACACATTAAAACACAAAATATACAATTGTTCAAAATTCAAACTCCAAACATGATAAAACACAAGTTCAAATATAAATTTTTCCTACATTTCCAGCCCATCTCCTAATATTTTAATATATATAAAAATTTAAAAAAATTTAGCAGGTTGGCGGGTTGACCCGCGGAGGGCTTGGGTTGTAGCGGTGCGGGCTCATATTTTTCAGGTGGTAGCGGGTTGACCAAAGGCCAACCCTAACCCGCCTCTTTTGGCGGGTTGGCGGGTTCAACCCGCGGGTCCAACCCATATTACCGGCTCTTTGATATATATTTATCTTTTGGGAAACCATTTATTGATTATTCACAGATCGATGAGCAGCGAAGTTATTTTCAAGGCAGATATCAAAGAAAAAGAGTTTTTAATGAAGAAAAAAATATATGAAAAGAAACTAAAGAGAGGAAAACTGACATGTGGCCACTCTGAAGTGATGTTTACGTAGAAAAATTGTCACAAATTTAAGAGCAATGTGGAAAAGTCCTCAGAAAGTAGAAATAACTTTAAATATGATTGTGACACAAGAAATGTCCATGAGATGTAGGGAACGAGTTTCAATGCGTAACAGCAAGGAGCTCATTGCAAATTTAAGAGCAACGTGGAAAAGTCCTCAAGAAGTAGAAATAACGTTGAATATGACTGTGACACAATAACTATCTGTTAGATATGGGGAACGAGTTTTAGTACTACGTAGAGGCAAGGAGCTCATCACTACTACGCACCGTTTCATTGAAGTTAGGAATGATCTTAACCGTTCCATGATGAGCGATCTAGTTGCATATAGAAATTTTGAAGGTCTGAGCTGTTTCAATCCTCTCTCTTCGTTAATTATGCTTAAGAGGACGTTAATTATGCTGAATTTTTCAGGTAAAAAAATAGATTTCCTAATTAAATTGAAAGTGCACATCAAAAAAAGGGGTATTTTGTGAAAAATGTGGAAAATAAAGAAGAGAAAAAACTGACATGCACTCACTTTGAAATGATGTTTAACTGACAAAAAAGGAAAAAAAAATCTATAATCACAAAGGGCAAAGTGGAAAAGTCCTCGAGTCATAATATTGAAAATGATACTTGCAAGTCCATTTATATCATTAACTATGCAGTATTTTTGAAAATAAAAAAAATCTATTGTAAAAAAATAGCTTGTAGAGATAAATATCAAGTCTGATAATTAATATAAGAGATAATTAAAAAATTAATTTAGTTTTAAATATAACACCTCAATTAACTTAATATCAAATACTTGTCCATTTGACTTTCAAGTAATCCTTATAGGCTATTGGTGATTATACATGTTTTTTGTTTTTTTTATTCAAGAGAAGGCCAAAGCCTAAATAAAACTCAAAAATAACTTAAGGAGACTGGCTCCCATGTTCTCAGCGTCCATCATATACTGTAAGCTATAAGGATAGTAATCCATAAAAGCTGCAACTGCAAAACATTGTTTATTTTTTTTTGTAATAAAGGAAATCTAAACTAAATTACATTAGGACCCATCTACAAGCGCTCACTCTGTTAATATCCTCCTTGAGAATTCCCTCGATCTTCTCAGGCGGTGTTTGCCAGAAAACGTCTCTTTCATGCTATTCTATGCTTACTCTAGCCAAACTGTATGCACACTTGTTGCACTCACGATAAACGTGTTTGAAGGTTAAGTTACAATCTTCTCGCATCATAGCATAGATCCTCTGTGATAGTGCATAGCAGCCTGGGATTTCTTTCTGCTT
This sequence comes from Neltuma alba, assembly GCF_004799145.2. Lineage (NCBI taxonomy): Eukaryota > Viridiplantae > Streptophyta > Magnoliopsida > Fabales > Fabaceae > Neltuma > Neltuma alba. The sequence goes on along the minus strand of NW_021632361.1, from coordinate 101,081 downwards.
ATTAATGCATTGCATCACTATTTCAGCATCACACTCGATCTCGATCTTCCTAAAGCCCATTCTTCTACACATCTTTAATCCCTCATAAATTCCCCAAGTCTCTGCCATTATGATATCACAGTCTCCAAGTCGCTTCGTGAAACCACCCAACCATTCACCTTTATTGCCTCTAAGTACTCCTGCACACCCTGCCTTGCCTCTTCTATTTACGCTTCCATCTGTATTCAATTTGCACCACGTCAAGGCTGGTGGATTCCATCTCATATGTATCTCAGCCGTCTTTGTCTTGTTGAAAGGTTTCGCTGTGGGTTGATGTCGGTAGTTCTTTAAGAGTTGAATGATGACTCTTTCAGGTTGCGTAGGACGCTCAAAGTTTGGTTCATGAGTTTGTTGGTTTCGCCATTTCCACAGATGCCAGCAACTCGTTGCGAATATCTCTGCCCATTTTTCTTCCTGTCTCATCATTCTTCTACTAAACATGTTATGTATGATCCAGTCAGTCCAGCTTAGATTGAAGAAAGTGTTCTGTTGGTCCCTTGAGACTAGTGTTTGCCAGGCTATCCTCGTATGAGGATAGTCTCTTAGTGCGTGTAGTTGGTCCTCTATTCCCAAGTGACAGATTTCACAAAAACCTGTGCCTTCATCCCACTTGCTCGTGAGCTTTTTTGTGGGTAGCCGTTGGTGGATCATCAACCAGCAGAAGACCCTTATTCGTTCTGGTACTTTTAGTTTCCAAACACAGTCCCATATGTTTCTTGTGTGTGACCATGGCATATTTTGAAGCCATGCATAAGTACTAGCAGTGGTAAAGTTTCCTTGCCCATTGATTTTCCATCAGAGTCTGTCTTTATCCTCCCTATCAGCTACAAATATTGTTGAGTGGATTTTCAAGCTTACATGTTCAGGTAGCAGGTGTTCGAATCTTGTAGTCTTCCACTCTCCTTCTTCATCTAACATTTCTTCCACTCGAATTTGATCATAAATTTTCACCTCTTCTGGTATGTACTTGATAAGGCAATCTTCATTTGGCAGCCATCTATCTTTCCAAAACAGTGTTGTTGCACCATTTCTGACTTCTCGCTCTATGTTTACATGAAACTGTTCTTGCAACTTAACAATTTCTTTTTATAGTTTGGAGTCTCCTACCTTTGCCTCCATCTCTCTTTTCTCGATTTTGGATCTTCCATACTTGCCAAGTAGAACCTGCACCCATAAATCATTTGGGCTATCGTGCATTCTCCACAGGAGTTTAAGAAGAAAGGCGTCATTCATGCCTTGCAAGGATTTAAAAGCAATTCCTCCTTCATGTTTGGATCTACAAAGCTGCTCCCATGCCACTACGTGCCTTCTTTTTTTCCCCTCTATGTCTCCCCAAAGAAACTTTCTTTGCATTTTCTCAACTTCTTCCGTGATTCCTCTTGGTAATCGATCATGTTGCATGGGGTACAAAGCCATCGAGCTTGTTACTGATTTAATTAGAGTTATTCTACTTGCAAGTGACAGACTTGCTGCCTCCCAGCCACTTAACCTCTTCCTGACTCTTTCAATTATGTGAGTATATTTCTCCCTCCTCTTCCTTGGATTAGAAATTTGAGCTCCAAGATAGCGTCCCAGATCCTCTACTGCCTTGAATTTACTTACTTGGTAGATCCGTTTTCTTTCTAAGTGATTCACATTTGGCGAGAAGTAGATGTGAGTCTTCTCTTGGCTCACTTGATGTCCGGACATCTCTCCAAAAACCTGCAAAACATTTAAAATTTCTTTAATTTGGTCAGTGCTTGCCTCTGCAAAAAGAACAAGATCATCAGCAAACATCATATGTGATATGTTTGGGCCTTTTCGCCCTGCTCTCATTCCTTTCCATTTTCTCTTTTTCACTTGATCAAGAATAAGGTGTGTGAGTTTTTCCATGCCGAGCACAAAAAGATAGGGGGAAATAGGATCGCCCTGTCTTAGCCCTCTAGAAGGCTTGATTTCCTCAAGTTTCTCGCCATGCCAAAGAATTTGTGTAGAGTTTGTATGAATACAGCCCATGATTCTTTCAGTCATCTCCTTTGGGCATTTAAGCTCTTCTAACACCTTTCCCATGAAATTCCAGCTGATTCTATCATAAGCCTTCTCAAGGTCTACTTTGATTGCCATATAGCCTTTCTTTCCTCTTTTCTTTCTCATTGAATGTATCATCTCATTTACAATGATGATGTTGTCATGAATGTTCCTCCCAGGGACGAAACTCACTTGGAAAGGGGAAACTATACTGGGCATGATTCCCTTTAGCCTTTGAACAATTATTTTAGAGACACATTTGTAAATCACATTACAAAGAGATATTGGCCTTAGCTGATTTACTCTTTCCGGAGTATCAACTTTTGGAATAAGGGTGATCAGAGTATTATTCACTGTCTTCAAATTGTCCTTCTCCCTCCACATTTCCTTCACTGCTTCACAGACACTATTGCCAACAATATCCCAGTTTCTCTGGAAAAAGATGGCTGGAAATCCATCTTCTCCTGGTGTTTTAAGCCCCCTATTGAAAACATAGCTTTCTTTATTTCATCGGATGTGATGTTCTGCCCAATTAATTCCCAATCTTCATTCTTGACTTTAGGCCAAGAGTGTTGCGTCTATACCCATTCTCTTTGCTCATCATCTTCTGTAAACAGTGAGCTAAAAAACTGGTTAATTAGGTTCCCCACTTCCTTTTTACCTTCCACCCAATTGTTTTTTTGCATCCCTTAGAGTTGTGACTCTATTCCTTCTCCTTCTGATTGTTGTTTTTGTGTGGTAATAGGATGTGTTACGGTCTCCATCTATTAGCCACTTGGTTCTTGCTTTTTGAAACCAAAGAATTTCTTCTTGCACCAAAACTGCCCTCAGTTCTTCTCTAAGCCTTTCTTCAAGTTCCTCTAGCTGGATGCTAGGTTGCTCCTGCATTGCTTTCTATATACCTTCGATTCGATTCAAGAGCCTCCTTTTCCTTTGGGCAATGTGCCCGAAGACATTTGTATTCCATTCCACAAGATGTTCTTTTAAATTTCGCAACTCAGCTCTGATGTTTGAAGTTCCAACCCATTTATTCCTGAGCATTGGCTTGAAGTTTTTATGTTTGATCCAGGCAACTTCAAATCTAAAAGGCCTGGCTCGTTGGTTATGTGCCTCTGACATGAGTTTGATCAGAAGGGGGTGGTGGTCAGATTGTAACCTAGTTCCCACTCTGACCGTTGCTTCATCAAATCTGTTTCTCCATTCAACATTACATAAAGCCCTGTCAAGTTTTTTGTAAAGTCTAGTAGCATGGTGTGTTATGGGTCCCCTCCACGTGTACTTTGGTCCCTCTGTCCCCAAGTCAATCAGCTTGCAATCATTCATGTTAGAGCAGAATTTCTTGCATTTCCTTTCATTCACTTTGTTTCCTCCCCTTTGCTCTATTGAGGATTTAATATCATTAAAATCACCTGCAAGGAGCCATGGGTGATTAATGTGTCTTGACAGGGATTTTAGCGCCTCCCAGAGTGCCTATCTCTTAGCTGCTCGAGGACTAGCATAAACTGCTGTGAAGAGCCACTCACTTCCTTTTAGGCCATTCACCTCACAATGCAGGAATTGGTGATGCTTTTCTAGGACTCTTAGCGTGATATTTTCATCATCCCATAATATCCATATACCTCCAGACATTCCAGTTGCCTCTACTATCTCCTGATATTTGAAACCCATTCTTTTAATAACTTTCTGAGCATTTATTCCACTGCATCTAGTTTCTACTAAAACTACTAAAGAAGGCTTTAGTCTCCTTTTCATATCTTTCATAGCATGACCAAAATCACTTCCGGCTGCTCCTCTAGCGTTCCAGACTATTATCATTAAAAACAAATAAGCAGGGGAGAGAACTAACACTAACATCTTGTGTCATTGGTTAGTCCCTCCATGTGTCCTTGTGTACCTCCCTGTTGGCTCTCGGGGTCTTCTGCTTGGTGGTAGAAAGTTTCCTCCACTTCTGATAGGCCCATTAATTCCTTAGTCTCCATTGGTTCTGGTGGTTTGTCATCCTCCAACGCCATGTTCGGGCCCACACTGACTGGGGGATTTTCTAAAGAACTATCCATAATAATATCTTCAACTTGCATTCCTTTCGGAGTTTTAGGTACAGTTTGGGCTTCCCCAAGTTGGCCCATTATGTTTATTTTTTGTGTCTCAACTGGTGGTCTCGCTCCTTTCTCCCTAGGTCCATTAGTTTGGTCTTGAATTTGACCCAAGTTTGCTTCTCTTTCTTTCTCTTTTTCATCTCTCGCTGGTGTCCTCGTCTTTTCAGCCCCTTGCTTTCTCCTCTCGCTGTCACTTCTCAGCCTCTGGGAGGTTCCTCCTTCTTTCTGGTCACCATCTATTTTCAATGTTGCACAAGCTTTTTCGGACGACTTTTTCTCTTTTAGTGCTTGTTTCTTCTTCTCATTTGCTTTTTTCTGCTCTTGTACTTTGTCCTCCTTTCTACCACTTTTTTCCACTGCAGCAGTGTTGGTGATTTCTTGTAGAGGTTTCCTGTCATTATCAACTGTCTTGCCCCCCTGTTTCTATGTCTTCCTCTGCCTCCAATAGTGAGTATCTCGATGTCTCTCCTATTGTCAAATTTGGTCTGACACCTTTTACCTGCTGCTGTCCTGCTTTTCTATCTGTTGTCAGGTTTCTTCTCCCTCTTCTCGAGTTTTGCACCACCATCCAACCACCGTATACGGTTGCCGGTTTTTCTCCAGTAGTCCCATGTCTTCGATTAATCTCTCCATCCTGTTCATTCTGCCTCTCATTTTGGTTTGCTTCTGATTGTTCTGGTTGTTTTTTCAGAGGGCAGTGTTCAGAAGAGTGGCCGAATTTTCCGCAGAAGAAGCAAATCTGTTGGAGGCATTCATATTCAATTTTTAACTCATTTCCATCTACTGAGTATGATGGCAGCAAAGGAGCATTCAGGTCCACCTCTACACACATTCGAGCGTACATTGTTCGAGCCCGAGTGAGAGTCATCTCGTCAACTTTGATTGCTGTCCCGATTTTGTTGCCCAAATTATAGAAGAACTTTCGGTCGTAATAATCTCCTAGTAAACCTGGCAGCCTCACCCAGACGGTGACTTTTTGTATTTTCTCGTTCCGCACCTTGAAGTTGCTTTTCCATGTTTGGACTGTCAGATAATGATTCTGTATGAGCCATGACCCCCCTTCTAATGCTAGGTAGTAATCGTCTAGATCCTGGAAAGTTGCGGTCATGTAGCCATTTCCGATGACATTGAGTTCCACCTTTCCTGCCTTACCCCACATAAGTTGAACTTTCCTTTGTAACTGCATAAATCCTGTGGAGCCACCTAGCAATTTAATGATCAGTGTATTCTCCCATTTTTTTGCCAATCTTCTTTTTTCTTCTTCTAAGAATTCTATCTGTGGTCCCTTCTCCGTGTCAACTATTTTGACCCCTTTCGTTAGTTCCTCATCTTCATAATACAGGAGGTTTCTGTCCCACGGTTCCTCTTGGTCCTTTACCCTGTTTTTCTGTTCTTCTGTCTTGTTTTTGGGTTTCAGAATATCTCTATAAGAGATAGCATTTTTCCTTGTCGGAGAACTAATTTCGTCATCCCAACCATCCATGCTTCTTCTCTTGGTTGCAGAGAGATTTCCCCTGAGAAACTTCCTTCAGTTCTTGGTTGTTTCCCTCTTGTTTCCTCTGTTCCTTCTGTCGTCATTGTCAGTGCTTTCCCAGTTCCTTCTATCATATTTGTGCTCGGTTGATATTGTAATCCATCCATCGGTGCCTCCGCTCCATCCAAATGACGGTCCGGGGGTTGATTCCGTGGTGGGGTCTCAGGTGATACCATGGAAAACTCAGCGCCTCTCTCTCTAAGCTTCGCTCTCTCTCTCTCATCGTTTACTGCAAAACCTTGTTTAGCCAACGCATCAGCAAGCCTATTTTGCTCTCTAGGTATGTGCTTCACCAGTAAGATCCATTGGGCTCTCTGAGGAATTCTTACATGCACTAGAAGTGCCACGTAGCTTGTATTCTGACTAATAGAAATCCTCCAAATCACATGGTGGGACCCATGCCTGTTGCAGTCTTTTATGTCCTTTTTCCTTCTACACGCGCTCTCTCTCTTTTGACTCTCAACTCCCTCTCTCTCTTTTTGATTTAATTTTCTCTCTCTTCCCAATAAAACTTCTTCCGCCCACTTTAAATTTTATCTCTTTATTTTATTTTCGTATGCCCTCGCACATTCTCCCCCCTCCCTCTCTCTATGTCTTCTTTTTTTTTCAATTTTATTTAACCTTCCATTTAAATAATAGTGTTGCTTTTCCAAATCAAAAATTCTAAAATAATTATATAAAAATTTAAATTTTAAAATATTTTGGATACATAATTTACACTACTTCTAGTATTTAATATAAGAGTTTGTTTGAATTTTATTTTGGTTCTAAATATAAGATCCTAATCTACTTTGTTTCTCATATTTATCTATTTTTTCTAAGATAATCATTGTAATAATAATAGTTCTAGTTAATATACTTGATTAGCAATGATATTTTAAAAAAGACAACACAAATTTATTACAAATAACTAACTTAACTAGTTTCCTTAGTCTATTCAAGTTAGTTAACTAGATCTTATATTAAAAATCAAAATAGTATTTTACAACCCAACGTTTAAATTCTTTCTCAAGTTTTTAAAATTCCCTTCTTTTTGATGGTTTATTTTATGTTGACATGTGAAAACTATTTGACAAAAAAAAAAGACGTGTGAAAATTGTAAGAAAACTTTGATAAAAGGAACCAAACTAAATAAAATATCCTGTTAGGCCTTTTTAAACTTCAATGACAAACATTTGCTTATAATAACTTGTGTTTATAAAAGACTGCAAAAGACTGTGTCCCACCATGTGATTTGAAGGATTTCCATTAGTTAGAGCACAAGTTATGTGGCAATCCCAGTGCACGTAAGAATTCCTCGAGCTCTCACAAGCTTCTTGATCTGACTAATCAATAAGCTGCAGCAATTTTCATTACTATTAGTCAGCAACAAGTCTACCAGATTTTTTGCATCAGTTTCAACAATAACCTTTTTAAAACCCATATCTCCCTCCAGGTTGAGACCTTTTAACATGACCCATTGTTCTGCTTCTGTTACTGTGCACCTTCTCAGAGGCTGAGAAAAACCAGCCACCCAGTTGCCCTCATGATCCCTTAGCCCTGCTTTTGATGTGGACGAACTTACTGTACCATCGACGTTAACTTTAATCCTGTGTAAAGGTGGTTGGCAGTTGGCACCATCGTAACTCCCCTTGCTGAGCAGTATTAAATTCAATAACGTCAACCTCCACCGCCACATAATGTTCCCACCTATGAATAATGGCCATGACCAGCTGTCCCGACCTTTGATCATTGAATCACTGCTTTGACCAATTCAACAACTTGTTCAATTTTAATATCTTGAAAGGCACATGCGGGGCTCTATATTATTTTACAGTTTAATTTAATTTCACTAAAAAAATCATTGTATTTCTTTAAATAATTTTTTGCCATTTTTGTATTTTAACCAACTAGCAAAGGAAGACAAAACCATTGGAAAAGTAAATTATACAGGCAATAAATATGATAAAACCATTCACCGGCATGAGTCATGATTAATGAGCATGTGCTACATATCATGAATGTGGGATTATTGAGATTAAATTTGGAGTTCATGTTTTACGTTTTTTCTTTTTTCTTTTTTGGGGATTTTTTGAAAACAATTTTTACTTTTGATAACTATGAAATCTAAATAAAAATAAAGATTAAGGTGCAGTCAGTACTTTAAAATATCATTTTAGATGCATAGAGTATTTGAAAATATATTGTTATTCATCCAACTTCATGTGCTTTTAACCTTTCAGCATACTAAAATGTTTGGCGGCGCAATTTGCCTTTAACGTATTGATTTTTTTTAGAAGCATTTGCATTCTTAAAATATCTTTTTAGGAACAATTCTTACCTTTGTCATTAACTCTTAAAAAAAAAATTCCTTAAATGAATGTGTGTCAAACACTTTAAAATATTTTTCAGTTTTAGCTTGTTGAGCGTATAAAAAAATATTTTAAATAGTAGATTAAACCTAACCCTAAAAATAATTTTATAACTATGATTTCAAAAATAAATTTATTATTATCAAAAATTATAAATTAAAAAAATTTAAATTTAGAGTGTTATTATCCTTTTTTATAATCAATGCAAACCCTTTTTGGAAAGCAATGATTTTTTGGTAGAGTTTGGCGCACTCCCTGTTAGCACTTGGCTCTCGATTTCTGATTGCCTTTGTCTTTTTTGGTTGGTAATATCATTATCGTCATCTGTTTGCTTTTTATTTTTTTTTAAATCTCTCTTTGACAAAAGTATATCTTTTTTCTTCAATTTTACATAATATTCTATTTTAATAATTTAGTTTTAAAATCTCTCTTTTCGATCAATTCTTTAGTGTTGATCTCAATGAAAAAAAATTGATATTATAATTTTAAATGTTAATAAAAGCAAGAACATTCACAAATACTCACATGTTAAATTTAACCTTTTAAAATAATAATGATCGATAAAAAATAATTATTTGCAATCAACGTGTTAGGATTAATTAGAAGACTAAAAAGACATTTTATAAAATTAAGGAACGAATTCGGAACCTCTATAAGATTATATGATCAAATGTACATTTTTACCTTTTTAAAATAACAAAATAATGTGAGGATTGGAGGTTTGAAAAAAAACTATTTTATAAAATTAATAAACCAAATTAAAATTTTGCCTAAAATTAATGGCTAAAGCTATGCTTTTGTCTATATTATTTTAATATATAAAAAAAGAATATCTTAATTTAATAACAGGAAATTTGATGATAATCTTATCACATCAAACCATTAATCAGTGATTCATCAATATAAGAGATCCAATTATTATAATACTAAAAATCACATTACCTATGAAGCGGCTTGCAGTAGTTCAATGCCTTTTATTTTTATTTTTGCCAAGAAAATCAATTTTATTAATATCAAAAAATAGTACAAACACTAATAGCCCAAAAGCCAAAATAAACTCTCAAAAAAAACTAAGATACAACCTAACAAAATACTGAAAATAAAAAAATACAACAAGACAAAAATAATTAGAATCCGACTACGTCAGCCAAAAGAACCATGTACACTACCCTTGGGATCCCTTCCTTTGGTCAAGTCAAGGGCTAAAAACATGCTTAAAGAGGATGGGACAGAGACCAGCCACTCATTGTGATACATCTTCGGGGTTCCACATCCTACCAAAAAAATCAACAGCTTTATTACTTCTTGTTGAGAGAAGAGAAACGTCTTTTATTAATTGACTAAAAAGTAGAATACTTGTAGAAATCTTGACTTGCTTTTCTTTTCTTCTTGCCTCTATTTATGCTGCATTATCCGTAGCTTCTGTCATCTCTTGCGCTTTGCTACTGTGTGATTCTGCAAACTGCTTCTTCCTCCTCCTTCCTTCGCTCTCACGAAATTATTTTCTTCAAACTGCAACAACCAAAATGGAGTTTGGGATCTCAATTTCTAAACTTTTATATCTTTTTGTTTTTAGATGCTTTGCTTCGACAGCTTTTATGGGCTATGGATCCAATGCTCAACTCATACCAGAAGATGAAGGTTTCTTGATTAATCCCTTTTTGTTTTTCTTCTTAATTAGTCCCTTTCTGTTTTTCTTACTCCTTAGCATATACTATATTACTCTACTTAGCGTTATGATCTTCTTCCCTTTCCATATGTTTTCTTACTATTCAAAGAAAATTACACAAAAGAAAGGGGTCAACGTGGTGGTTGACCCTTTCCTCTTTTTGAGCAAGCAGTGGTAAAAAAACTGTCGTAATTTTTTAGACTTGATGGAGGGAACTAAGTAAACTGATTCAAATGTTTTCTTTCTTCCTTTCTCTGCCCCCCCTTTTATCAACGAGATTCCAAGAGTTGAAAACTATAGTACTTTATTTTATTCATTTATTTGCCACTGCTTTAATTTTATGCTAATATTGAATTCAAAGAACTAAGTAATCAATAATAATATTTTTCTTTTTGGTATAAGGAATGCGATTTATTAAAATTCCTATATTATTAATAGATATAAATCAGATCTAAAATTTTTTAGGCAAGCTGGGTAGATGAATAAAGCTTAGGGGGTGTTTGGGTTTTTTTGCCAAACCATGGTTTGGCAAAAAATTTGCCAAACACCCCTTTTTTTTTAAAACCATGGTTTTGAGCTTGAAACCTTGGTTTCAGCTGAAGCAGCACGCGACCCGCTTTTTATTCTATACTATATATTGAATTGAGTGGCCCCCACACGTTGGACTTTTCTTTTCATCAACAACGGCTCCGAAGCATTCAAACTTCTCGTGCATTAATTAAATTGAATTAAATAATCATATTTTTTGGTTGGCAAAATAAATTATTTTACGAAAAACATATTTAATTATTTTATTAATATATATACGTTTTAATTTTAATTATTTTATTAATATATATTATTTATTAATATATATACATGTTTAATTATTTTATTAAATTATTTTGTAAAATAACATATTTATTTATTTTATTAATATATATACGTATTAATTTTTTTATTAATATTTTTTATTTACTTCAAATAAACATATATTATGAAATATATCTTATATGTAATTATCATTTAAACTTATGTCATTTTTAGTAATTTTTACATATAAAAAAGCACTTCTGACAACAACTATCAAAACACTCTCACTTTATCAGAATCACTTTTTCAAAAAAGCTATTCTTTCAAAATCTATTCTCTCCAGAATCTATTCTCCAGAAGCTATCTCCAAACCATGGTTTGAGGTTATCCAAACACCCCCTTAGTAATCTCTTTTACATGCACAGAATATGATAGAAAATCATGTTTTATCAATTACTTGTCATGTATTAATACAAAATATCTTATTAGCTTAGTTTATATGATTGTTATGATTTCTGAATAATTTAGTCCTCACACCCATGAAACTGAAATAAATATGAACAATCTACTTTAATTTAAACTCGTCTACTTTAATTTCCATAACACCCAATTCATTTTGACTTTTCTTGCTATTGCTATGTATTGTTTTCGGTGCAGTCTCCTCGTACTTATAATCTATAAAATGTGTTAGTAGTCGTTTGTCAATCTTTCTTTTTTTAAATAAAATAAACCAAAGAATTTCTGAAAAATTATATTAATCATTTTAATAGTTTTTATACATTGAGATATATCATTATAAAAAGAAAATAAAAGCTATGTTTTAATTAATAATTTGAAAACCTGTAAACCACAGTTATAAAAATGATAAATTAATCAATTATGTCATTATATATTAAATAGGCTAAAATATGTAAAAACCCCTTTTAAATGTGAGTCAGTTGCACATCATCTCCCTAACTTTTAAGAGTTTAATTTAAGAACTCTGATATTTTATGTTTTGAATCTCAACTCCCCTACTATTAAAATTACGGTTAAAGTTAACGCTTTTTGACATATCACAAATTTTTTTATAATTTTTATTATATATCATTTCATTTAAAAAATAATATTTGGCATTCGAGATAAATCTTTTAAGCATTTTCTACCTTTTTTATTTTAAAAAGACATAGTGAAATAAATATTTTAATTTTTTTAAGTATGTTGTATTTTTAGTATATAAAATTACATGTCAAATACCAACTGTTTTTTTAAAATGAAATGGCAAATAATAAGAAAAATATGGCATGACAGAAACCGTTACTTTTAATAGTAGGGAAATTGATAGTCAGAACATGACATATCTAGGTCATTAGTTTAAATTTTTAAAGGTTAGGGAGGTGATGCGCAACTAACATAACGTTTAGGAAGTTTTGTGTATTTTAACCTATTAAAAAAAAATTTTATGTTTACTTTCCGATGTGCTTATTAGGGAAAACGTAATTTTTGGGCATTACCGATGCTGTTCTGGATTAGAAGACATTTCTTAATCAGTATAAGAATAAATAAAAAAAAACTTAGATATATATTTACTACAACTTGAATTTATGGGCTACGCTATGGGCTAAGCCTTTATTAGTGTTTTAAATTGAATTTGACCCAGCTTTGCATGATCCATAAGTTAGAGGAGTTCATCAATATGAATGCGTGTCAAAATTAAACACAGTGGGCCACGGCAAGTACTTTGAAATTTCTTTATATAGAAAAGGTTTACGGATGTATATGAACAGAAAATATAGATGTTGAGGTTCTTACTTTATGGTGCATGATTTTAATTTTTTAATTTTTTAATTTTTGAAAAACATGAATTTTGTTTGATGCAGTGAAAGTTTTAGAAACAATATCATCGAAGATAGAGAACTTGAATTGGAATGCAACCCCACGTTCTTGCATCGATGGACGCTTTGGAAATGAGACAAATGACGGCATCAAAAGGGATGTAACGTGCAATTGCAGTTTCTTGAATGGAAAAGTTTCTCGTGTCACAAATATGTAAGTGTATCTGTGTATATGGTTACAATGTAACCCTTTCAATTTGGGTACAAATCAAGCTCCAATCTAAATTGAGCTGTGTTCAATGAGTTTCAAATAATGTTGAAAAGTTTTCTTTCTTACTTTTTGTTCCTTTCTTTATTTAAAACTAGTTGATTTGATTTTGAGATACATTTCTATATGATATTTAGAATAAGTTTGGTCTGGCTCTTCTTTGCAATAAAATTAATATTCACATGCATATTGGTGCTATTTTTTTTTTCCTGCCAACATATTAGTGCTAATTATAAGATAACTTATTTTATTTTAGCTCTATGTAAATAGTTTTAGTGATGTGTTTTCTTTTTATGACAGCACTACGAGGGGTTTTAATCTTTCTAGATTTTTACCAAGTGAATTTAGATTACTTAGCCATTTGCAAGAATTGTAAGTAATGAAATTTTTTAGTTCAATTATTGGTTTATAATAGCTTAGATATATATATATATATATATATATGTATTTATATGCTTAGTTGAAATGTGGGAATTTGTTATCTGAAATGCAACTTTTATATGCGGCACAGTGATTTGTCTTATAATTATCTGAATGGACCAATCCCAAGGAGCTTTGTTAATCTCTCCTCTCTTGTTCTGTTGTAAGTGATCAAAGAGCTGTGAATGTGTGTGTGTGTATATGCATGTATGTTATTCATGCATGCATCTATACAAGCTCGGATTATTTGACCATATGCATTATTCATCTCTTAAACACACGTCTTAGACACCTTTCGGGTAACACATTCAGTGGTTCAATTCCAGAAGAAATTGGTGAAATTACAACTTTAGAGTTTTTGTAAGTATAAATCATTACACTTTGAGTTTTTAAAAACTTATTGTTGCATTGGGAAATAATTTTATGGTTTTGCTACTTTCTGCAGATGGTTGAGAGATAATCTAATGGAAGGAACTCTTCCTTCTAGTCTCAGAAAATTGACGTGGCTACGCGACTTGTAAGAATATTATTTCAAGTGCAAATAATTTTCTTTTATCTTATTAGTTGCATTGTCACTACCACATTAGTCCTGTTATAGATAATTTTTCATATTGCTTTTAGATGTGTTATTTGTTTGTAAGGATTTGGAACTTGTAGGGATCTTGCTGGAAATAACTTTTTGGGGGCAATACCTAAAAGTTTTGGTAATCTGAAAAAACTAGAACAAATGTGAGTGGCATAATATGATTTAGTCATTTCATTATATTTTATTTTTGACGTTGTGTTGATTTGTTTTAAATTCTAAAATTTCTCTCCTAATATTTTTGTAGTGAGTTAGCTGGGACCAATATATCAGGAAAATTACCCAATTTTATTGGGAACTGGACCCAACTCAAAGTCATGTGAGTCTAATATACTCTGCATCATAATGCTTTCCTTTTAAATAAGATGCTTTCCTTTTGAATAAGATACCACTTTACGAACCTAATGTATCAAACTTAATATGCTCAATGAAATTTCGTGCTTTTATTTTCATTTACTCCACTATTCCATTATATTGTTCTATTTAATTTTTTGAAAATTGTTGGACAAAGAAAGAAGGGAGAATTATTATAGGACTCCAATAAAAAAAATTGTAAATTCAGACAATAACAAGTAAGCAATATGTAGTGACAAGATTTAGTAGAAAACGACTATAGGTTTATGTTGATCTCTTGTCATTTGAATTTATTAGTAATTATTTTTTTAGGACTTCAAATAATTCTCCAAAAAAAATTGTGTAACATAGAAAAGGATGGGAGGTTGTGTAATGTATAAAATAATTAGTTTTTAATAACTAGTTAAATTCTCAATAGCAATAGATGAGAGAAAAAAAAATTATCTATATGGGAGATATTCATAGAGTGAAAATAAGGAACAAAATTGAACCGAGATATGAGTATGTATGTTAGTCCAAGCTAAGTAAGTAAATAAATAAAATAAAATAATGCAATAATTTTAAATTTTGCAATTAAAATTAATCCAAACAAATAAAAAAACTATGTGGACTAGGCTTTTTAAAGTATTTCCTTTAATTTCAAAAGTATTGTTTTACACTACTTTTTTTTATTTGGGCAGGAATTTGCAGGGAACGTCCATGGAAGGCCCCATTCCTACAACCATATCTCATTTAGCAAACTTGCAATATTTGTGAGTACTTGTTCCTTTGTAATTCATATCTGCACACTGTTTGATGATTATTGATATTGTTTTGTATCTAATTTTTAATTCAAGAGAATATCTGATTTTCACGGCCCAGCAATAATGGGATTTCCTAATCTGGAGAAATTGACTTCCTTGAAATATCTGTAAGTTGAGAATTTAATAGTGCGGTGAACATTTGTTTATAAAAAATGAGCTATATATATATTCTCAATGAATTTTCATGCTTTGATTTTCTCTCAGGGTGCTGAGAAATTGCTCCATCCATGGCTACATTCCAAAGTATATAGAAACTTTAGAGAGAGTGTAAGTTGCTTCATCCTCAAACAATATTCCTAATTTAATGGTTAATTGACAACCTAATTCCTAATTTAGGGCTACTTACTTTTATTGTGGACTATTAATTACCAGCAATATTATTTTTCAGTTATTTTTATGAAGCAATATTTGTGGCCCTGTGTATTAATTACAAAGATTTGAGCTTTAACAAGTTGATTGGTGGAATCCCAAATAGTATAAGTTCCCTAAATTATGTGTAAGGGAGCATTCTACACATGTACATAACTTGTGTTTTTTTTCCCTGGACTTTAATTACTCTTTTTTAATGGATCTTTATTAATTATGTATGTAGGATTCTAACTGAAAATTCTCTGACAGGAAAATTTCCTGATTGGATAGTGCAACAGGGAGACAATTTTGATTCTTTGTTAGTAAAAATTTTTTTATTTTAATTTTATTTGTCATTACTACATATAGTCCAATACATTACTATTTGAAATTAATTATCATAAATCTTATTGACAAAAACATCTTTGGCCTTTAAATCTCTTATCATTTTTAATTAATCCTCTTTGCATAATGTCATTTTGATTTGAGCTTTGACATATGAAAAAATTTGGGAGAACTGTTATGAAATCTCAGGGAAGGAATATAAGTCCCAACAGCAATAAAACAGCATGCAATATAACAAGAAGAAGAGCCCAGCGAACCAACTCATCTAAACTTTATCTAATAATATATACACACACACATATAAAACAGGGGAAAAACTTACATGTGTAATTTCACACTACTTTTTATTGCAATGATTTATCTTACAACAATTTTTCGGAGACTATTATGCCTCGTTGTAAGTATAAAAAAATGTGAGCTCCTATCCTTCAACTCCAAACTACTTTTTTCTTATTCTTTAAGACATTATGCAACAACTGTAAGGCTTTTTCTTTTTTCGGTTATACAGAAACTTGGGTTCAAGTCTATCATCTTCAGCAAATACCTCATAAGATTATACTTATAACTCTTGTTTCACTCATTCTAAATGCTTTTGATTCATGTTTTGTGACTTTTATTCATCTTGTAGGCGTACTTGCTTAAAAAATGGCCTTCCTTGTGGAGGAAAACCCAAGTGTGAGTGTCTTCTTGCTTATTTCAGAGTTTTCCAAGATGTTATCTTTTTTTAGTTGTATTTTATTTTCCCATCACAAACCTTTTCAAGAGTTTTAACTAAATAATGTAGATTTTAGTGAATGTAATGGTAAAATGACTATCAATATCATATGACAATATATATTTATATATATAGAGAGAGATCATGATCTCATGAATTTAATCATTTGGATTCTCTTATAGAGGTGATTTTTGATGAGGTTGTCCTTATGTGCAGACCATTCATTGTTCATAAACTGTGGAGGACAAAAGATTGAATATGAGGGGAATAAATATGAAGGAGATGGCGATCCTGAGGGTATCTCATACTTTTTTGCCAGTGAAGATAATGGGCTTATAGCAGCATAGGAGCAATAGATTACAATAATAAGTACACAGCAACAAACAATTTTCCCCTCAACATTATTGGTCCTAACTTTTACCAAACAGCTCGCATTTCCCTTGTGTCTCTTAAGTACCATGGCCTCTGTATGATTAATGGAAATTACAATGTCAAGCTGTATTTTGCTGAGATTATGTATTCTTATGACTATAATTTCCATCACACTAGAAGGCGCATATTTGATGTTTCAATCCAAGTGAGTCTCATTATGTTGAATTTAAATTACTTTCTTGTTATTAGAGAATTCCATGAATAGTGAGAAAATAAGACTCTCCACCCATGAAGCCATACAGTTGAAGAGAAATAAATATTGTGGGATGTGTCAATATCAAGTGAGCTCACAACTATGGTTATGTATCTCTTTAATGGGTGGCTAAATGGCTAACTATAAGTGAGAAATACTTACATACCGTTGGAATGCCACGTCATCAGTACTCTCTCCAATGAAAATATTCCAAGTGTATCCCGTAAATTTCTCTTGATTATTTTTCTCCCTCCATGACCCATTATGATAGAAATTTGTGGGATCCATAAAAAGGGACACCTGGAGCATTTTCATCGATAGAGCATGGATTATGTGACGCTCAAGGAGTATGCAAGAATTTCTCATTATAAAGACAAGGACTGTTACTATATATAATGATTTAACATGCTTTCAACTGTTTTCACTATGTACGTTAACAAAAGCTCTGAAAGGTAAACTTTTGTATGTAGATCTTGACAGGGTAGGAACTATTTGCATGATTTTGACATTATGAGGGAAGCTGGTGGCGTTGGTAAGGGCATTGTCAAGGAATTTAATGTTGATGTTAATAATAACACCTTGGAGATTTATTTATACTAGGCTAGAAAAGGAACTACTTATGTTCCTTATAATGCTAATGGTGTATATGGACCTCTTATATCTGCTATTTCAGTCACCCCAAGTAAGTCAAATCTCATATATATTGGTTCACACTCTTTCTAGCTTAAGCTAAAAGATGATGATTTTGACTTTGATATGAATCATAACCATTACTACTTTTTTGTCATGTAGATTTCAAAATTCCTTGGATTTCTCGTGGAGCCATTGCTGGAATTGTAGTTGGATCATGCATGTTTCTTATCATACTAATAGTAATAATATTCATCCTTTGAAAAATGGGCTTACTAGGTGGCAGCTGTTCAAAAGACAAACATAAGATCAAAATCAAAATCAAAATCAACAAAGCTAGCATATCTATTGATAATTTGGTATAACATAGTGAGAAAAAAATAATTTTTCTTATGCTTGAATTCTATCATGCAAGTCAAATGGATAAATAATGATTTTTGCATATATGTAATTATTTCCAAGTTTCTTGTAATTTCAATCTATTTTTCTTTGTATTTATACAACTTTTATTCTTGATGCAGAACTTTTATATCTAAAAACAGGTTATTTCTCTTTAAAACAAATCAAAGATGCCACTAATAACTTTGCCCCAAAAAATAAGATTGGTGAAGGAGGTTTCGGACCAGTGTACAAGGTAATTTTTACTATATCATATTTATCATTGACCAAGATTACATGATTGAATACACTTATAAACAAACATATTCATTTTGCTTAAGAAAAATTATGAAAATTAAGACTAAAAGGTAACTTGAATTGCAGGTTACGCTATCAAATCGTGTTGTCATAGCTGTGAAACAACTTTCCTCTAAATCAAAGCAAGGGAGTCGTGAATTTGTTAATGAAATTGGAATGATATCTGCTTTGCAACACCTAAACCTTGTAAACTTTTATGGATATTGTGTTGAAGGAAATCAATTGTTGCTGATATATGAGTACATAGAGAACAACAGTCTTGCTAGTGCTCTTTTTGGTAAGAACTTCACTTTTTTTTTACAATAAAAAATTACCATCTATGGAGTTTTATAAGGAAAAGATAAAATTGATTGAGTATAAACACATAAAATTGTTTTGATATACATACTTTTATTATATGTATGTTACAGTATTACATCGCTATGTAAAATCATGCTTATATTATTGGCCAACAACTTTTAGTTATATATTTATTTTTTTAAAAGACAAATTTTACATACCGTATTTTAGGCTTTTTTTTCCTAATTCAAATATATTTAATCATTTGAAACAACTTCTACAAATATTTAATTTTTACTGAATGACTCGATAGTAATATGTTCTTAATTGAGATACCTTTGATGATATTAATGTTAGGTGGTGAAGGACAAAAGATACACTTGAACTGGCCTACAAGAATGAAGATATGTGTAGGGATAGCAAGAGGATTAGCTTATCTTCACGAAGAATCAAAGTTGAAAATTGTGCATAGGGATATTAAGGCAACAAATGTCTTACTTGATAAAGATTTGAATGCTAAGATCTCAGATTTTGGATTAGCCAAGCTTGATGTAGGTGACAATACTCATATAAGTACAAGAATAGCAGGAACAACGTCAGTATATATTCTACTACATCTTTTTTACTAGATCAATATAATTGTTATACTTGGTTTAGTAATAATATTAATAGGTTTTTTCTTCTTAGGCTTTCCTTGCACAAGCTTTGTTTTATAACTTGATTATTAACATTACATGTTTTTTTACTAGCAGCTATATGGCTCCTGAATATGTAATGCGAGGATACTTAACTGAGAAAGCAGATATTTATAGTTTTGGAGTTGTTGCTTTAGAAATTGTTAGTGGAAAAAGCAACACAAGTTATAGGCCAAAAGAGGAATTTGTTTATCTTCTTGATTGGGTTAGTTACTGTTCTTATGCTTAGCATTAGTGACATTCAATATTCTTCATAAAACTAATGGTTTGATTGAATTTCTAATAATTGCATACTTTTATGTAATTGAAGGCCTATGTTCTTCAAGAGCAAGGAAACCTTCTTGAATTGGTGGATCCAAGTCTTGGTTCAAGCTACTCCTCACAAGAAGCCATGAAAATGCTGGAGCTAGCACTCCTATGTACTAACCCATCTCCAACGCTAAGGCCATCCATGTCCTCTGTTGTTTGCATGCTTGAAGGAAAGTTGCCAATCTAAGCCCTAACAATTAAATGTTGGGAGAGTGATCAACAAGCTACCAGATTCAAGGCCTTGGAGATATAATCATCTCATGAAAGCCATAGCCAAACCTTTAGTTCTTCTTCTACATCAAAATCACATGAAACTGTGAAGCAAAGGGTTGAAGCAATGGATAGGGCATCATCACAATGTAATCATAGTAGTTAAACCTTAGCTGCTTCTGCATTCTCATATGAAAGTGTGAAGAAAATATTTAAAGTAACAGGTGGCTCAATTAGTGGTTTGATTCCTCTGTTTCTCTTCATGTCATAAATATTTCTTTTTATCTAGTAGGCTTCTTAAGAATTCCAACTCCGTATGATTCGATCAAAATGTAGGTTGGGAACCAAGCATGAAACTACGATCTTTCATAAATGAGTAGATATTATTCGAAGACGAGAAATATAGCGTGAAGTATGAAAAAGAATTTGCATGTGCGAATTAGTTCCTCTATTTTGTAGTTTAAATGTGATGTGTAATCAATGCAACACATAGCCTTCTCTTTATTTTTATATATATATATATATATATCTTGTTTTTATTGAGCTTCCTAATGCAAAATGCTAATTAATTCATTCTTGCTTAGTTTTCTCGTGATGATGGGCAATAGGATTATTTAAATAAAGTTGCCAGTCTTGTGAGTTTTGTTTTTGGTTAAGAATGAGTGCCCAAGCCCAATGACAAACCCATGACAAACCATACTAGCTAAACTCCGTTCATCTTCTTGACCTAAAAAAAAAAAAAAACTCATTCATCTTCATATGTGTCCTCAACACCTCTAGCCCTTTCTAGTACCTATGGATTTGGGTGTCCGCTGCTCCTTCTTAGTTTCATCTTAGTTTTTCAAGACTTTCCAAATGCATTTTCTTAGTTTATGCCATTAGATTCTATAAAAAATTTTTTTTTGATATTTTACGGGGAAACAATAATGTAGTTTTTTTTTTCATGATTTTTAAATAAGAAACTACATAGTTTTAGGTTTCTTTCTTTAAAAAATATAAAAAATTCAAAATTACACAATTTCTTGTTCTTAAAATTTTTAAGTGTCACTCACTTTACTTATAATCTGATAATAAAAAGAAGAAAATAATATTTTGAAAATCTAAAAAAATTAAGAGAGAACAAAAATGAAAAGAAAATTGAAAGATGACAGCTGGCACCTCACATGTAATAATAGTTTTAGTTTCTATCTTTGTTAATCAAATTAAATATGGTAGTTGTTTTTTCCTATTCCTTTCCCATGAACGTCAAAAGCAAGAGTTGCTGATGAAATAAAAGTTAGTTTCGCCACCAAAATTTGGTGATAATTGAGAGGGAAGAATCCTTTTGAATTTCATTTGAATATAATGTTGGTCATGATACATGGTAGGACCAAGAAAAAAGCTTTTCTTGCTGATGCAAGACTCACGACTAATTTTTCTTTGTAAGTAATCAAAATTCATCATCTCTTGCAAATTAAGGGGAATACACAAGCATCTCGAGTCTCTCATGATAATCGTACATATTTATTTCTCTAGAAAATTGTTGTAGGAGAAGGCAAAAATAAAATCAACGAATACTTTGACCATTGAACTGCATATATCATCCTTGAAATAATTATTTAACGAAAACTTAGTGTAAATTACTCCATCACACATCCATATTTTCCAGACAAGTTTGTTGTCTTTTTTTTTTTTTCATATTAATGGGAGATTATTATATTATTAACTTGACCTAAAAATGAAATAATTTTTTTTATTTTATCCATATTTAAACATGTATTACTTTTTCTCATAATTAATGACTTTAAATAGGAATAACATTAAAAAACTTAACCACTTGCTAGTACATTCAATATGTAAGAAGAAGTAGCACTGATCAACAGGTTCCATGTGAACTCTTAAAAGGAAAAAAAAAACAGTAGGTTTTTGGGTCAACAGGTTGCTAAAAGAGGTTATGAAACTAAAAGTTATGAGGGATTCCTTTTGTTTCTATAAGGATGATTCGCAGTGTAGTGGAAGGGAATGTAATTGAAGAGAGGAAGAAGACGAAAAGGATAAGCATTCTAAGGACTATATTTTAAAAAATATGATAAAATTAAATGCATTTGAATGAACCATAAAAATATTGATTCTCTCAGAGAAAGATAATGCCCTCCTTCTACAATAGTGAATATCAGTAATTAGGTGTGAAGTAGAGAAAGATAATACCCTCAAAACCGATGATAGAGTTGAAAAAAGAGAACCATTTCCATTATAGTTAGTGTGATACAAATGTGAAAGGTAGAAGTATAGCTCCTCAAGGTTGAAATTCCTCCTCTCTGCCTTCTTCCTTTCTCATTCCCTTCTCTCATAATGCCTCTCAAGCCCTTCATGTCCGATGTCCTTGAGAATGCCTCTTTTCTGCCGGTTCGTTCTTATATTCCCTATCCATCTCTTTCTATTTTCCTTCATTTTTTTGGTTATTTATTTATTTCATCACTACTTCTCCTCCATATTGTTGATCTCTCCCTCACCTTCCACTGTTCATCCCCACGAGCTCTAAGCTTTTCTGTTTTTTCATTTCGCTCTCAGCACTTTCAGAGAGCTGATCTCCTAAAAAAAGTGGTGGTTTAGATTTGCTACTGAGAGATAGTGGAAGAAGAATGGGCTTCTGAGGAGATCTGTTCTCAATTTTGACCCCACGACTTAGAGCATTATTACTGTTCTCTCTTCCTCTTCTTCTTCTTTTTTCAGGCAAATGTTGTTCTCTAGTCTTTGATTCTTAATGGTTAATGCTACATTCTTTTGCTGTTAACTTTTCTTAGTTAGATGCTCTTCTTTATTTCTTGATGCTCTAGTCTTTTGTGCTTTTCTATTTTTCATATGAAAGTGTAGTTTATTTTTAGATTAATACCAAAACCTGAAAAATGAAAATATGTGTTACAGACTAATAATGATATTTGGGTTACTGGATAGAACCTCTTTCTTCTTTTTAAATGAGGTTGTCAACACTCATGCAGATCATTCATTGTTTATAAACGTCAAGCTATATTTTTGCTGAGATTATGTATTCACATGACCAAGATTTCACCAACATTGGAAGGCGTATATTTGATGCTTCAATTCAAGTGAGTGAATCTAAATTTTCTTCTAGTGATTAGAGAATCCAATGAAGAGTGAGGAAATAAGATCCTCTCTAGCCATGCAAATTAAATGATTAATGATTTATATAATGCTTCAATGTGCTGCGTTTGCTTTGTATGTTAATTAAAGTTCTTAAAGTATGAAGCTTTTGCATGTATATGTTGACAGGGTTAGAAATATCTGAGAGTAAACATTATGAAGGAAGCTGGTGGCACTGGCTGGTAAGGGCATTAATGTGAAGAATTTTGATGTTGATGTCCATAATAACACGTTGGAAATTCATTTATTATATTGGGCTGGAAAAGCAATATATTATTGTTCCTGATATATGTATATATAGGTGTACATGAACCTCTTATGTATGCTATTTCAATTATCCCAAGTAAGTCAAATTTCATTATGCTCTAGAAACGAGCTATTTCTCATTGAAACATATCAAAGACGAGGCCAACAATTTTGTCCCAGAAAATAGGATTGGTGAAGGAGGGTTTGGGCTAGTGTACAAAGTAATTTTTAATGTATCATATTTATGTTTAATCTAGAATTAAATAACTGAATATATGCCCATAAAAAGTTTAGATCCTTAGGATGTATTGATTATGCTTGAGAAAGATTACGAAAATATTGAGACTAAAGAATTGATTGAATTGTAAGGAGTCCAGTAAGCTAGGGTCGTCATAGCTAAAAAGGCGGCTTTTCTCAGTGTTAAAATGAGGAAGCTGAGAATTTATCGATGAAATTGGGTTGATATCTTATTAGTGGCTATATGGCTCCTGAATATGTAATGCAAGAATACTTGACCGAAAAAGTAGATATTTATAACTTTAGAGCGGTTGCCCTATAAATTACTATAGCTAGTGGTAAAAAGATGAGTAGTCATCCACTAATGAAGGAGTTTGTTAGTCTTTTTTTACTGGGTTCGTTACTACTTACACTCAACATCAATGATATCCAATATTGAATTTCTACTAACATCATACTTTGAAATAACTGAAGGCCAATGATCTTTATTGATGAGGAGCGCTACTTGAACTTGTAGTCCCAGTCTTTTTACTTTTTTTTTTTTAAATATTATCACCCAGTTAGTCCAGTTTGAGGTTTGTGGCTTTTCTTCCTTATAAAGGTGTTTCCTCTAGAAGTCGAACCCGAGAACTAAAACAATCTAGTGGGGCCTTACACCGCAATTGTCGATCACGATCTTGATTCAAGGAAGTCCTTAGAGGAAGCCGAGAATGTCGGAGATGGCTTTCCTATGCACTGACTCATCTCAATTAACTTTCATATCATACATGTCCTCTGTTAGTATGCTTAAAGGAGAGTTGTCAACCAAGTGATGAGAACGCAAGATTGGCCCGTGAAAACATTTCACTATAATAAGAAAATATGTAATGTCCATAGACAATGCACAAAACAAGAAATGTGTAAGCAAAACCTGAGAAGGAAATACCTATTAATACTATCCTGAATTTCATAAATGGTACGGTGAAAAGATGTAGTAGAATACTAACATTGTTTCAACTATTCTTGTGCTAATATGATAATTTTCATCTTCTTTAAGTTTGGTTAAGCCAAAATCTGAAATCTTGGCATTCATATTGCGCCAATAATAAAATTATGTCTTTGTCATGATAGTTTCTATAAGAAAGTCATATCGTTATCTTATTTGTTTAATTATTATTAATGATAAGTAGAATTATTTTAATGAAACATTAAACCAACTTTTAGAAAAATCATCTTTCTTTTTTAGGAAGTGTTTAATAATGAGATCAATGATGATATTCTCATTAATACCAATTTCACAAATATTGTCTAAACATTTTTTGACAAAAATACTGACCAGAAAATTTCGTCACTTGAAATTTTTCATAAAAATTAATGACAAAAATCACTAAAAATTTTATGATAGAAATTAGTGACAAAATTTTTTCTTTGCTAAAAATTTAGTGACATAATTAGCAACAAATTAGAGACAAAATTTAATGGAAAAAATATAATTACGTGGCTAATCAATCACTAAATTCTTTAATAATCCATCATTAATTTAGTAAACCCTTGATAATCCGTCAGTAAATTTAGTGACATAATTTTTACCAATAATCCATCAAAATTTAGTCATAGAAGAATTTTCTTTCACTAATTTTTATAAGCTATTTTTTTTGGTAGTACCATGATTAAGAGGCTAATGAGGAAGTCGTATCACCTTACTTTCATACACTACATGGAATTTATATGTTCCACATTGACAACTTCACTAGTTTTATGAGATTTAAAAGTTCAATAAGTTTTTTTCTCATATTAAACTAGTCTTTTAATTGGGCTTTTTCTTTAAAATTGTGCTCATTAGATCCAAATTGATTTTTCTTTTGTATTATCGCATGAACTTATTAGGGTTAAGGTGCATCCAGCATCCCGAAATATTTTTTTGGGTGCATCTAAT
Organism: Neltuma alba; assembly: GCF_004799145.2. Lineage (NCBI taxonomy): Eukaryota > Viridiplantae > Streptophyta > Magnoliopsida > Fabales > Fabaceae > Neltuma > Neltuma alba. Next base: position 75,960 of record NW_021632361.1, on the reverse strand, counting down.
ACTTTAAATATTTTGTAGTGCATCCAACACCCCAAAGTATTTTTTTAAGAGAGCCTAGCACCCTGAAGTTTTTTTGTTTTGTCTTAGTGCTAGATACACCAACAAATATTTTTGGGTGTTGGACGTACCCAACAAAATACTTTAAGGTACTCGATGTATCAAAAAATATTTTACGATGCTGGACGTACCTAAAAAAAATACTTCAAAATACTGGATACATAACAAAATATTTTAGAGTACTGGATGTACCTGAAAAAATATTTCGGGTTGTTAGATGCACCTTAACCCAACTTATTATTCATGAGATCGAGGTGAGCTTATTGGGCTTGGGCTAGCTTGATAATTTGGTATTCCCAACCTGAGGCTCAACCAAATGAACCATATAGGACCAAGTTGGGCGAAAAGTTACATCTGTTGAAGAAAATTTTTGCCAAGGGCGCTCATTTTTATCCTAGGGAGGGTAATATTAGAAAGTACATCACTAAATATATGGTACTATTATATGATGCTATGTGATCTTACCTTGTACAACCTCACTCAATTACGCCAAAAACTATGTACTCCTAAAATATAATACTAACTCTGGTCTTTAATATAACAGTTAGTTAATTAATTTAAGTAGATTAAAAAAATTAGTTAAGTTAATTATTTATAATAAATATGTATTATTTTTCCTAAAATACCCTTACTAATCATACGTATTGGTTGGAATTATCATTTAATGAAATATTTAATATGCATAACAACTATAAGAACTATCTAGACGAAAATGAATAGATATAATAGACAAAATAGATTGATGTTATATATATATAACTAAATTAAAAATCAAATTTGTTTTTATGTCAAAGATCGGAGATGATAAGACTATTATGCACATTAAAAGCTCATGTAATGCATCAAAGAAATCCTTAAGAAAAGGTTTCTAAGATTCCTGCTTGACGCAGTTGTGCTTTTATAAAGGCTCATTATGCTGTCATTTTGCAAAAGTTCCATGATATTAAGAATTTTAAGTCTCATAATGTGCTTTAACAAGACAGTTTCATTAAACACCGCCTCAGCAATTTACCTTTCTATTTGAGCTTGAATAAATTAAAATAGATATATCCTAACCTGGTGGAGCCTTTTTTTTTAATTAAAAAAAAACCTTAGATGAGTTGAGTTTTGGGAGCTCATTAGATCCAGGACATGCCTTTATGTTTAGAAAGCACTTATAAAAGTATTTACATATCACCTACTAACAAAGTCCTCACATCAACAGCAGGATTCGAACTCACGACTTTATGAGTTATGAGCTGACTCCTTATCAATTAAACTAAATTTTATTAGAGCCTTGAAAAAGGTGAATACAAATTTTAAATCATTGTAATTTTTATGACCCAACCCAAGAAAAAAAGAAGAGAGTCGCAAAAAAAAGACTACCAAAATAAAAAATTATAAATAAAAACCCATGACAATATTAGTGTGGGGGTTAATAACAATAGTATGCATATAGGTTTTGACAATTTTGTGAGCGGGTCCCTATATGCAATTTTTCTATTCTTGTGATTTTTTTTTTTTTGGCAATTTGCCCCAAAAAAGAGTGAAATTTCTTGGGCGACTGGATCCACACACATGATGACGCCTTGAGAGCGGGACCCAAAATGTCACGTGATAGTGGCAGTGAGGAAACAACCAACATCTTCGGATGCTGCCCACGCAACGCATGAATCGCCGTGACCTAGTCAGGCACGTGCGCCGAACTCTAGCACGTGCTCTTGCTCACCTACGAGATGCTACATTTTGCCACGTCCGCTTTCGGGTCCTAACGGATCCATGTTCTGTAGGGTGTGCCTTTGACTGAGTCAATCTCTCTCACTGGTTTTTTTTGAATTTGTTAATTTTCGTATTTTTAAATATAAACTGAAACTTCGGCCTAATAAAAATATAAACTAAAACTGAAATAATAATAATAAAAAATTACTACTTAGGTTTCGATGACACAAATTAAATATTTTTGCTGGTGTCAGCAGCAAGTCACAGTCAATTGGGATGTTGAGGATATTTTTGGTACTGGAAGAGGATGTTTAATTTAATTGAGAAATCATCACAAAGCAAAGGTGGAATTTTTGGGTGAAAAATAAACAGGAAATTGTTTTCTAATTCAAAATTTAAGAAATCACTTGGATTAAGGACTAAAAAATAAACTACTGATGTTTAATTTAAAAATTTTAAAGGATATATACTTAGATATTAAATCATTATTAATATTAATTTGAGTAACGTTTCCATTTTTTTAAAAAAAAAGAATCTCTTTCTCTATTATAGTAACAAGGTAAAGATGAGAAAGGGTGTAGATAAAGTCATAAACACCAAAATTTAAAATTCCATCAAACCACTCAAACACGAAAATAAAATCTCAACATTAACTTAATTCATTAAGTTTTATGTATGCTTTTTGATTCGCTGTAAGCGCAATGATAAGTAAAATGAAAAAATCGCAACTATGAAAATTGCAAAATTACAAATAAAGTATTTTGTCAAAAATTTGTTGTCATTTATCACTTACGTAAATTTTATAACGGATCGTGATTTACAGTTTTGTAATTTCTATCATCTTTTTAGCGATTGTTCCTAATAAAATTGGATTGAATGGTATCCTTGTCTTTCTAAAACAACCCACATGACTAATCTACTTGTATTCTTGTAGTATACTAGCGTCAAAGCTTTATATTTATATATGATAGGTCCTTCTCGTAGCATCAACTTGCTAGTATCTATCTCCATAATTACAAAACAAAAAAGAAACAAAGGAAAAAAAATAACCCGCAGATGCTAGTGATTGGAAGCAATTTTCAATAAAATAACATTATATAGCTACAAATCAAATGAAAACGTATTGGGATATTTTAAGAGGATTAATTTGTTATTTTTATGGGTTTTTATTAAAATTTTCAGCATTTTTCGTGATACCTGAAAAACTGTTTTTTTTCCTCCCTAACTCAGTAGTGATGGTTCAATTTCAGTTTAAACCGACTCGATCATTAAAAAAAACCAAGAAGAAGAAGGTTTTTAAAATGCAAACCAAGTTGTAAGAGAGTTTGGTTAATAGGTACATCAGTTTCAGTTGTATGATCACAGATTGAAATAACAAAGCAAGAAAGGTTGCATGCATGGGATCATAACCAGGAAAAACATAAAAGCATTCATAAAATTCATGTGATAGACATTGAACAAGTGATTTGTTTAAGGTCGTAACTCGCAAATAACTAGAAACACTTATAATTATTCAATCACAATGAGGTCTTGGCAAATTAAAGAGTTGCCCAAAAAGCTTGTCAATCCAAAATCTGATAGGTCTAATACAGAACCTGTCACAAAATTCAAAACATGATGCATAAGGAGTCACATAATATTCTGAATCTTCTTTTTCTTCTTCCCTCACTGTTCTGCATTGCCAATAAACCCTCTTCCCATTTTCATCATAAATCTCTTCCTTAACCTTCTCATATCGTGGTATTCTCTTCAGGGGTAATGGTCCTGTGTTCCATGGTTGCATCGGAGGCATCAAATCCTTCAATGACACTAACTTTGTTGGAGAGCTCATATTTGAACTTAGTCAAAAATTTTCACACCGACGCTTAGTTTCAATGAAGTTATATATATATATATATATATATATATATATATATATATTTATATATATGTATATTAATAAGTGTGTGTGTTGATTAGTTTGTTTAAATGATTTGTATTATCTTTATTGATCAATCTTGATTTTTAGATAAATGTGTTTATAGGATGATGAAGGTATGCATGATTGTGATTGTATATATAAATGGAGATTTAATTCTAGTATATTTATGATCTATCTCTAAACTTGAATTGGATCTCTTGTTTTATCTAAAATCAATCCCATGTTCATTAATTGAGTTATATTTTATTGTTGATTAATAAAGACTATATACTTCTTGTTTGTACTTTTTTCTTGCTTAAATAAAAAATCATTAAAAAAAGACTAAAAAAATTATCTTATGGATTTTTTTTTTGTTTTTAACAAGTTCTCCATACAAAATAAAAAACAAGTCAAATTATTTATAAAATTATAAAAATTGTGATAATTTTTTAATATCGTTTATTAATGTATATTAATAATTAAAATTGATTACTGAGAAGACATTTGCATTAGAATCAGGTTGCATGCATAGAAAAGACCTCACTGAAAGAAATAAAGCCCAAAGGATTAGCCTCTAGTTAAAGCACGAGGACGCTATTTTTTTGGTACGGTAAAAAAGGTTCTGAAATAATTTATAAATAATTTTTTAATTCTAATTTATGAAATATGGTGTTAATACAAAATAAATATATAGGATGTGTTTACTGATAAACCCCTCTCTTTCAAGTGAAATACCGAAACTACCCCTGGGTTCACAGAACAGGCATGTTCAAAGTTGGAAGGTTAAACAAGCATGCTTTGTAAGCAGAAAATGACTTTGGCTTTTCGTCTCAATCGCATTCTTTCAGGCCTTAGGTCTCTTTCACCAATTCATTGTTATATCAATAAACTTGCAATTCTCGTTTTGTGACCAATCCTATTCCTTTGAATACTTATGATTCATGTTTTATTCGCCTCAATCATTTTACGGTAGTTCTAGGGAAAACGAAAAATTTCGATGAGTTCAATTTACAAAAAATTTAAAAATTAAGATTAAAAACTTGTAATTTAAAAAAAAAATAATGGCAGAGCTGGGAAAGGCTCTCATTAAAAATTTTATTAATGAGAATGATTTAAATCAGAGTATTTATACCATGTGCGTACAAAATTTACAAAGTATAAATATTTTGTGTATAAAAATTTATCAGGTCTTTTTTACTAATAGACTTTAAATAAAATAGTTTATTTATTTATGGTGTGTTTTCAGGTAGAATTTCTGCCTTATTTTTAATGAAGTTATTAGTGGAAAAAATAATACTCAATGCTTCAATTTTTTTGCCATCGAATAAATGCTTCAAATTAGAGCAAGGTGTTTCTTATAATAAGAAATGAAATTGCACTCCTGTTTATTCCTTATAAAAAGAGTGCAGGTATAGTATTAAATTAGATTTTATTCCTTATGTACGCCCAATTCTTCTCGTGTGTAGAAATTTGTTGAATTTGGTATGAAGGAAAAAAAAATCCCAAGTCCTTCACATAAATGTTGGTAGGAGATTTAATTTGATCCTAAATATAAAATTTTAATCTATTTTATTTTTAATATTTATCCATTTTGCCTTCAAATAATCGGTAGAAGGATTGTTCATGTTAACGAATTTTCATAAATAGGTAATTTGAATGGACATACTTAATAGGAGTATTTTAGAGAAGATAATATTTATTTATTATAAATAACTAACTTAAATAATTCTTTTAGTATTGACAAATTAGTTATTTAACTTTTGTAGTAGGGATGTACCAGTATTTATATAACTCAATTATAAATATTTAGTTTATTGAGTTAAAGTTTAAAACAATTGAATTCAAAAATTATAGAAATTTAGTTGTATTCAATTAAAGTTTATTTTTGTGCCAACTATTCAACTAAAGTATACAAACTAAGTTATAAATTATAATTGGGAAAAAATTAGAATAACAAAATAATTAATTTTCAAGATATTGATCACAATTTGGGTCAGTCAACATTTGCACGTAGTCTAGTCACACCGTGTGACTCACACGGTTCGAGCCACAATATACACAACACACGTGCAGAGAGGGAGCGACCAGCGAAGAAGAGCGGCAAGTTCAGCGAGTGAGAAGAGAGACGGGTGGAGGAGAGAGCTGAGATCATCGAAGGAGAGGGTAGAGATCGTGAACATAAGCATTCTGCTTATGTTCGTGCATAGAGCGGGAGGGTCTTATTATCTGGCTTAAAATATGGTTCGCTCACCTAGATGTCAAAGATGAGTTTCACGTGGATACTTTTAAGAGGATTCTTATTATCTTGTATATCATTTGGGAGCAAAGGAATAATGTTCTACAAGGTAAAAGTATTGTCTTATAAGGGTGTGTTGCGTTGGGTGAGACAGATGTATTTTCTTTGTTATGGATTTTGATGTTAGGGAATTGAGAACCCTAGGGATACAAGGTTGGTTCACTGCAAGCAAGAATGGTTATGTCTAGTGAGGGAGGGGGGACAATCTTTGCTTTCAAACCAGTTGGGTTATAAGTAGCAGCGAAGATTTCATGTGACAAATGATCACAAGGGGATGATGCTTTGCACGAGAATATCATGGCATTGGATAATATTTTACTATTTGTTGTACTGAATATGGCAATGCACCGATATTATTTTAATGGTAGAATTGGGAAATGGAAATGTTATTACGTGCTAAATTAACATCAACATTGATATGTTGTTAATCCGGGCAAACTTAGTTTTCAATCCACTATTATCCAGTCTGGATCATAATTTTGGGGGGGGGGGTACAAAATGATATTCATGATAATATAATAAAGTTCAAAATACAAATCAGAGGAAGCACAAAAGCAAGATTTGGAAACAAAGTCCAAGAAAGCCGAATTCGCAGAGCTAATAATAACATATTTGAGCTTGAGGCTCCCCCCCCCCCCCCCCTCCAAATGATGATCGTCCAACCTTCCTTTGAAAATTGGTGAGAACGAGAGGGCTTCTTTGAAAGGTTATCACACGAAGATTTTCAAGTTGTCTTGCAATTGTTGACTACTTTTAAGGGTCTCATTAATCCGGCTCAGTGCTATAATTTCTCGAACCTGGTCATGTTCAACATATTGATTCCATCTCCTCTCAATATTCTCCATAACCTTTGAATATTTTGATATCTACAAAATGAAAACATGACTGAGCATATAAAAGAAAGGATTTAAAGAAAGCATTAAAACTTGTAGACTTCCATGAAATGCGTAAAAAATAAACAAAGCGTATAAGCATCATTGAATGATTTTAGAATAGAGTTAGCAGAAAAAAATAATTAAATGGTGTTAGCATCGAAAATACCAAACTGATTAAATTGGAGTTATACAGAATGGGCACATCTAAAATCACCAGATTAAACCTGAATGAAGCATAAGAAAATACATCTTGAATGGAGGCAACCAAAAAAAGAAGCAGCAAATTAGAGACTAGAAAATCTTTTCTTGGTAATAAGAGAGGGCTAAAGCCAGAAAAATACAAGGCTAGTCAATTTGGGGATTAGATCCGATATAATCATTGTCACACATCACCCGCAAGATGGCCATTTGGAGATTGAAAAAAGTCAAGCTGCAAGAATTGGTTCGAGTTTTGATCTGCAACAAGTCAACAAGGTTGCTGCAATCAGATTCGAAAATAATCTTTTTGAAACCAAAGTCCCAAGCCAAAGCTACCCCCTTCAAGGTGGCTATTTCCTCTCCTAAACTAAGATCCCATGCACCAGCAAAAATAGATCCTAAATCTCTAGGCAAGTTTAAAGCAAACCGGTCACGAAGAGAGATAGGGAAGGGACGACAGAGTTAGAAATAAGGAAAGAAAAGCTTGGCAAACTCATCGTATAAGACTTCACTAATCTGGTATAGAGTTTCAAAATTGCTCGTAGAGAGAGTTCAAAACAGAGAGGGTTTCAAAATCAATACCAAAAGCCTTTTTGGCGATTAAAAAGAAATGCCTTCAATTTCCTTCTTTTTTTGCAATGAAACAGGGAGAATTGAAAATCTCAGGAAAAAGAGAGATAACTGAATGAGTCAAAGTCGAAGATTACCAGATCCCTCTACCATCGCCAAACCTTCTTCTCGTTCGAAGATATATACCCTCTTCGCGATCTCAAGCCTCCTTTGTTGACCCCAAGTCCTTCGCGATCTCTACCATCTCCTCAGTTGATCTCTGCTTTCTCCTCCGTCGAGTTCCTGAACTCTGAACTGGTCTTCTTCACGGATATGACTCCCTCTGCCCGCGAGCCCTCGCCTGCGGCCTGTCCATAACTGCGTTTCTTCTTGTTTTTGTTTTTTTCCCCCAGAGTTGTCTGATTTAAAATGCCAAATCATTTAGCCCAAAAAATGCCAACTCGTTAATCATTCTTAGCACAGTTAGTACGCATCAGCACAGTTAATAAGCAGAAGGACTAACGACCTAACAGTTTTAAATTTGAGGGACCAGTTTCTTAAAAAACAAATTTCAAGGACCTTGACCAAAGCTAACCCAAACTACAAGGACTGAAAATTGGGTTTTCCCCTGGATTTTGACTTTTATATTGGGAAATATATTTGTCAGTGTTTGATCAGATTTTGAATTAGGTCCTTATAATTGTATTTCTTTTTATTGAATTTTTATAGTTAATTTTGTTAAATTTATCAATCCTTCCGTTAATAAAGATTGCAAACGCTGTTAATGTTGAGGGATAGAGTGTGATCCGGAACTCTCACACACACCCAAGTTTGATGCTCTCTCTATCATCTGTCTCTCTCATCTCTCCAAGCTAACCACTCCCAAAAGAAGTGAAGAAGGACTTCCTCAAGTTGCTGATTTGTTTAAAATTTACAAGTTTAGAAGTCTGAGTATATTGAAGAACTTTTAAATAAAGAAAAACAAAGTCCCTCATTAACACTCCCTATATCTCGCTTGTTATGCCAACTTCCAAGCACTCACGCAGTTCAAAATTTTGCCTTGATGTTAATGGTGAAGCAATATAGTGTCTCCCTACAAGCCACGTGATCGAATCTTGCCCTCCTTAATTGAACCAAAACTACGGAGCACTTACCATCTTCTCTCTTCTTTCTCTCTCTCTCTGCGTTTGTGACGTCATGATTGTCGCTGAAGTAGTGCCTGAGCCAAATCTTTAGGGTGTCTCTCTCATGGCAAGGGACCACACTCTCTCTTCAGCTAGAAGGTATTCCTTTCATTTCTTCTCTCTGTTCACACATGCTCTGTTTTTCCCTACTTCAAGCATCATGAAATAGAAGCAAGAGAATGAACTAAAACTCTCTACATAAATCTTGTATTTTTCTACAGATTGGAAGGAAAAGTGGCCATAGTGATCGGAGGATCGAGAGGAATAGGGGAAGCAATGATAAGACTATTCGTGAAGGAAGGAGTGAAAGTTGTGATCGTCAATGTTGAAAACGCGCTTGGATCTCTACTTGTAGAGGCACTATTTCTGTCAGTGACTTCTTCCACTATCAAAAGAAGATATGGAAAACTTAGTGAAATCCACAGTCTCTCGGTACGACTAGCTTGATATAATCTTCAACAATGTTGAGGTGTTAAGGAATCAATCACAAAACAAAAGATTGTCAACTTAAAACGCTGATGAGTTCGACAGAGTCGTGCGAGTGAACGTGAATAGTGTAGCTCTTGGAGTGAAGCATGCAGTAGAGTGATGATACCCAGGCGATCCAGGCACATCATATCGACGTCGACCGTCACCGAAGTCATGGGAGGACTGGGTCCTCGTGCTTATAAAGCTTCAAAGCACGACATGGTTAGGCTCATGAAGAACACAGCTTCTGAGTTGGGGAAATATGGGATTTAGTTTAGCTTGTGAGTTTGGAAAATATGGGCACCATCAAACTCATCATGGTTAGCTTGGAGAGATGAGAGAGACAGATCATAGAGAGATCCACATACTTGAGTTAGAGAGAGAGAGAGAGAGAGAGACTGCCAGATCACTCTCCATCCCTCTACATAAACAACGTTTGCAACCTTTATTAATGGAAGGACAGATAAACTTAACAAAATTAACTACAAGAATTCAATAAAAAGAAATAAAATTATAGGGACCTAATTCAGAATATGATCAAACTATAAGGACTAGTAAATATATTTTCCTTTTTTTTCGCAATTGTATTCTTTGCTCATTTTAATCAATCTGTGTAACATATAAAACTACAGCATAAAATAGCTCAGGCTAATAAAGAGTAATGATCATTGCGCAATTTTCTGATTGTTATTACAAATTTATTTCTATTCCAAAGAGTTTTAAAAGAAAGAAAGAAAGAAAGAAAAGCACAGTATTAGACGCATCAACACACATGGTACTCATGGATTCTGTACCATTTTATTCATTTTCACTTTGCGATTGAAAGAAAGCATCATATTCCATGTCTTTAAAAGTAATTTAGCAAAATCATTATTCATCAATATCTTATGTCATGAATATCTTATGAAATATTGGAATATAATTTAATGCAATTATATGATTAAATCACTAAGCTGGTTCCAAGATACAGTATTTTTACTTTTTGTAAAGATAAGATACAACAATTTTAGTTGAGAAAGATCTCCAATCTCAATAACAATTTTTTTATTTGTGACAAGTTATTATGTACATGAGACAATTTATATATATTTATATATTAAAACACAATAAGACTTGCATATTTTTTGAAAAATAACAAAAATATATTCTAAATGATAAACCACAACTACAATTATTATTTAAAAAGTATAAACCTATTTCTTCATCTGGGCCAATAGCCATTGATCAAATCCATTGGATGGATTCATGTTGATTAACATTAAGAAATATATTGAAATCCAATCGGTCCTTCCTTTTCATCATTCTTATTAAAACACGTTTTTGGGAGACTCCCAGAAAATTTATTTCTGTTAACTCTAAAAACTTTTTTAAAAAACTATACTTATTAATAAATAATAAAAAAATGAAATTTAGATTATCCCATTCAAAATTAAATTTTCCAAATATTTTGTTCTAAGGTTTACTTAGCTTGAAAAAAAAAACCCTTTAAACATTTTTAATGACAGACTAATAAACACATATTTTCAAAAACTTATGACGAGCCTATTAGACATGTTATTGCAATAGTGGTGTCACTGTATAAACCGTTTCATGATCCTGATGATGAATGGTTTTTTCTCTTCGAAAAATAATACAAAAATGTCGGAAAAATTAAAAAAATTCATAAAAATAACAAAAAAAATTAAAAATTAAAAACAATCAACAGAAAGCCAGATTCCTCTAGGATAAGATTATGCTGACCAAATACGCTAGTTTAGAAAAAAAAAATATAAATATTAGAAATAATCAAAGATATACCTGATAAACTATTATAAGACAAAATTAATAATTGAAATGAAGATAAATTGAAAATTGTTCGGGGAATGTTTCCTAAAAGCTTGTTATCCGCAAGAAGTAAAATGGTCAATCACTTAATTCTTCCCATCTCCAGCAGAATGGGCCCTTCAATGGAATTAAAATTCCAATGTAATGACTCTAACATTGCCAGATTGTACAGAGATAGCGGAATAATTCAATGTGTGTATATATTTATATTAGTGGTTGATTTTTCAAACATTAAGTTATCCCCAAAAAAAAAAAGTTGATGCAACAAAGAAGAAAGAAAATGATGTTAATGATGAGGATAAATTTTAACCTATAAATAGTTTGGTCACGTGTGGTAGGCTATGAAATAACCCAAAATGTATGTTAATGAGAAGTTTTGTCCCTTAAATTTTTGAGGTATTCTTTCATCTTTTGAGGTAGTCCCTTAATTAATTTCATTGCTTCTTGTGCAATTTCACGTCTCAGACAACACTTTCATTATTGAAAAGAAGCTTGCGTGGATATATTGTTACTTCAATAGTATTTTCGCATTTTTTTTAATTTTTTTAATTTTTGGGTAACACAATTATTCTTTTCTTAAGACCACCCTGCATGAAATCTAAATTTGAGAGCAACGAAAATAGTAAAAATGTTAGTAAAAAAAAAATTACTAGTGTGTGTATATTAATGGTTAACTATTCAAACATTAAGTCGTTGTAAAAAACAAGTTGATGCAACGAAAGAAAAAGAAAACTAAGTTAGTGATGAGGAGAAAATTTGACCACACAAATAGTCTATTCTCATATCATGAACTATATTTTCATTATTATTATATTGTATAGATCACAGAATAACCGAAAATATATGTTTATGATGACAATGATTCCTTGTCACTTTATGAAGTGTAATTGGGTCACATTTTCATTGTGATTGATTTAGCCTAATATGGAAGAGTAGCCCCCAAAAAAAAGTTGGTAAAACAAATATTTAAAAATTATTTTGTTATTAAAATAGTTATGATTAAAATTATCATATAGTTTATTTTTAGTATTGTTTATGTAAAAGAATATTATATATAATTTTGCATAATAGTAAATAGGTTCATTGCAGCTCACCTGGTAAAGCCGCACGCGTGCATAGATGAGGTTCTGGGTTCAAGCCATGGAAAAGTCACTCTGAGGAGGAATTATGTGGTGGCGACATGCGGTGTCACAAGGTGACATGTGAAGGTAACGGTGACATGTATGTGGCAAGCAAACGTAAGAAGTGGCCAGCAATAGTTGCACAACAATGATGTGGCGACTAGTAGAGATGCCATATGGCATTTTAATTTTTTTAAAAAAATTAGGTTAGCGACAGATTAGTGACAGAAAATTTTCATTAATAATTAGCAACCGAAAATTCCGTTTCTAATCCAACTATCGACAGAAAATGACTCATTCATCCATCCACCTCAAAAGAATAGGCACATGGCATGGTAAACTTTTCAAATATTAAGTGGATGCAATGAAAGAGAAAGAAAATTAAGTTAGTAATGAGGAGAATTTTTGACCTTACGAATGGGGTATTATAATATCAAGAATCATATTTCCATTATCACAATATTGTATAGATTACAGGGTAACCCAAAATGTATGTTTCTGGTAAGAATGATTCTTTGTCACTTTATGAAGTGTAATTGGACATATAGCGTCACAAGGCGACATGTGAAGGTATAGCGGCGACACGTGGCAAGCAAAGGTAAGAGGTGGCCGGTGATAGTTGTGCAGTGATGATGTGGCAACTAGTAGAGATGCCACATGGCATTTTAATTTTTTTTTTAAAAATTAGGTTAGTGACAGATTAGTGATAGAAAATTTCTGTTGATAATTAGCAACGGAAAATTCCGTTGCTAATCCAACTAGCAACAAAAAAGGACTCATTCACCCATCCACCTCAAAAGAGTAGGCACATGGCATGGTAGACTTTTCAAATATTAAGTGGATGCAATGAAAGAGAAAGAAAATTAAGTTAGTAATGAGGAGAATTTTTGACCCTACGAGTGGGGTATTATAATATCAAGAATCATATTTTCATTGTTACAATATTATATAGATTACAGAGTAACCCAAAATATACATTTTCGATGAGAATGATTCTTTGCCACTTTATGAAGTGTAATTGGACCACATTTTCATTGTGAATGATTTAGTCTAATATGGAAGAGTACCCCCCAAAAGAAAGTTGGTAAAACAAATATTTAAAAATTATTTTGTCATTAAAATAGTTATGATTAAAATTATCATATAGTTTATTTTTAGTTTTTAATAATATATATGTATATATAATTTTTTATGTAAAAGAATATTATATATATAAGTTTGCACAATAAGTCAACAGGTTCATTGCAGCTTACTGGTAAAGCTGCATGCGTGCACAGACGAAGTCCTGGATTCAAGCCATTTGGAAGTCACTCTGAGGAGAAATTATGTGGTGGCAACATGTGGCGTCACAAGGTGACATGTGAGGTAGCGGTGACACATGGCAAGCAAAGGTAAGAGGTGGCCAGTGATAGTTGTGCAGCAATGATGTGGTGATTGGTAGAGACACCACATGGCATTTTATTTTTTAAAAAAAAACTTAGGTTAGCGACAAATTAGTGACGAAAAATTTTTGTTGGTAATTAGAGACAAAAAATTCCGGTTGGTAATTAGCAACAGAAAATTTTGTCACTAATCCAACTAGCGACAGAACAAATTCTATTGCCAATTCTGTCACTAATTCAATTCCATCGCTAAATAAAAATTCCGTTGCTAAATTCTATCGTTAATCGTATGTTTTTTGGTAATGCGTTTGGCAAGCTAAAAATAGATATATAAATAGATTATATGGATTTGAAAAAATACCAAAATAACTAGAACAATATTTCTACAAACTCAATAATTGAATAATTATTTTTTTAATGAAAAGGACTCATTCACCCATCCACCTCAAAAGAGTAGGCACATGGCATGGTAAACTTTTCAAATATTAAGTGGATGCAATGAAAGAGAAAGAAAATTAAGTTAGTAATGAGGAGAATTTTTGACCCTACGAGTGGGGTATTATAATATCAAGAATAATATTTTCATTGTTACAATATTATATAGATTACAGAGTAACCCAAAATATACATTTTCGATGAGAATGATTCTTTGCCACTTTATGAAGTGTAATTGGACCACATTTTCATTGTGAATGATTTAGTCTAATATGGAAGAGTACCCCCCAAAAGAAAGTTGGTAAAACAAATATTTAAAAATTATTTTGTCATTAAAATAGTTATGATTAAAATTATCATATAGTTTATTTTTAATTTGTAATAATATATACGTATATCTAATTGTTTATATAAAAGAATATTATATATATAATTTTGCATAATAGTTAACAGGTTCATTGCAGCTCAACTAATAAATCCGCACATGTGCATAGATGAGATTTTGGATTCAAACCATGGAAAAGTCACTCTAAGGAGAAATTATGTGGTAGCGACATGTGGTGTCACAAGATAATATGTGAAGGTAGCAGCGACACGTGGCAAGCAAAGGTAAGAGGTGGCTGGCTATAGTTGTGCAGCGATGATGTGGCAACCAGTAGAGATGCCACATGGCATTTTAATTTTTGTTAAAAATGAGGTTAGCGACAGATTAGTGACAGAAATTAATTTCCTTCGATAATTAGCAGCGGAAAACTCTGTTGCTAATCCAACAAGTGATGGAACAAATTCTATTGCTAATTTTGTCACTAATTCAATTACGTCGCTAAATAAAAATTCCGTTACTAAATTCTGTCACTAATCACATGTTTTTTGGTAATGTGTTTAGTAAGCTAAAAATAGATATATAAATAGATTATATGGATTTTTAAAAAAAAATCCCAAAATAACTAGAACAATATTTCTACAAACTCAATAACTAAATACTCCTCCGGTGCTTAATATAAGACCCAATTCTTAAGTTGGTTTTGGTTCTAAATATAAGACCCATTTTTTATATTTATTAATTTTCTTTAAATTATCCCTATGGATACTCCCTCAACCATAATCAAGTAGAAGAGGAAGATGGGGTATTAAGAAAGATTATTATGGTGTTTTAGGAAAAATGTATCACTTTTCTTATAATTAACTAACTTTCTTAATCTAATCAAATTAGTTAAATAGGTTTTATATTAAGGATTAGAGGAGTAATTTTTTTTAATGAAAAGGACTCATTCACCCATCCACCTCAAAAGACTAGGCACAAGGCATGGTAGACTTTTCAAATATTAAGTGGATGCAATGAAAGAGAAGGAAAATTAAGTCAGTAATGAGGAGAATTTTTGACCCCATGAGTGGGGTATTATAATATCAAGAATTATATTTTTATTATCATAATATTGTATAGATTACAGAGTAACCCAAAATGTACGTTTCTGATGAGAATGATTCTTTGTCACTTTATGAAGTGTCATTGGACTACATTTTCATTGTGATTGATTTAGTCTAATGTGGAAGAGTATCCCGAAAGTTGGTAAGAGGAAATATGCACCTTAGAGGTCTTGATACCTTAATTTCATTGGATGTGTTACGACCTTTCTATCTCCCATGTTGCAAATGCATGGCATTTTTAACTTCATGTACAGCTTTTGCTTGACGATCACTAATTAAAAAATGTAACAAAACTGGCATTCTATTATTTTTACTTGAGGCAGTATGCTTTATTTTGTCATCTTTGATACCTTGTTTATTAATTTGAATCAAGTATTTTTCTTTGTCAGCTCTTATTGTTCATTTTTTTTAAAGGCCGTACTATTCTTTTTTCTCTCTGTTGTCTCATCTATGTTTTTTTTTTTTAAAACTAACTAGTCTGTGCTTTAAAATATATATTTTTGGAAAACAATTTTCATTAATTACCATATCATACATATTCACCTATAAAATGATTGCATTAATTCAGTCGAAAAAAATATTCCCTTAATCATCTTAATATATTATTTAATTTATTTATCATCAAACAAATACTTAGATATCAGACCCACTATTCTACCAAAATAGATCTAGAATCAGGAATCACGATTCAGTAATTTTTTTCCCGCTTGAAAAGGTAAGATTTTCAAAATGGATATATAAATAATAGCG
Organism: Neltuma alba; assembly: GCF_004799145.2. Lineage (NCBI taxonomy): Eukaryota > Viridiplantae > Streptophyta > Magnoliopsida > Fabales > Fabaceae > Neltuma > Neltuma alba. Next base: position 59,795 of record NW_021632361.1, on the reverse strand, counting down.
TAACTTTTTTGAGATTAGTCAAACAAAAACATTGACAAAACACTAAATCAGAATATATTTCGATTGACAACCAAACAAAGAGTTGAGCATAAATTATACTTGATCATGATAGATAGCGAGAATATACTTTAATTTATATAGTTAAATTATATAAAATTAATAATCTTAGAAAAGCACCATTAAGTAAACATCATCATCATCAATCATCATCAATCATCAATCAATCAATTATATTCTTGAAAACTTGTAATACCCGATTCATTTAAAAACGGGTCGAATATGAGATTATAGGATCCGAATATCTTTAATTAATGAGATTTAAATAACATCTTAATTGAGATTTGAATATATTGAGTTAAATAGGAAATATTATAAATAAATGCAATTTCAAATAGAGATTCAAATGAAGAAATTAATAATTAACTTTCAATTTGAATAATATCTTAATTGAAATTTGAATATATTAAATTAAAATGGGGTATCATAATTAAATAGCATGTCAATAAGAGGCTTAAATAGAGAAATAAATAATTACTTTCAAATTTTCATCTATTCGCCATAAATTCTGTATCTCCAATTCAAATTCCATTAAAACAAATTAAAAAAATATATTCCTATTAGAAGTAAATTTTAAACTATCTTAGATAATGCAATTTATTAAACTTTTAAATATAATCAAATAAGTTAATCTGTGCGTTGCACGGGAAAAAATTTCTAGTTTAATTATAAATTAAACGAGAATAAATAAAATATCATTGGTCGAATTGTTTCAACTTTTATGTGACTTGTTTCTCGTTCCAGGGTCTTGTTTTAAATATTGCACTTTTATGTTTCTTCCTCAATTTACGTCCAAATTATTTATTTAAGGTTTCAAAGACTAAGGACCGATCTGATATTTTTCATATTTCACAATAAAAGAAGGTTACTACTGGAAAGTGGCGTCTGTATGCGGACATATAGTCCCCACTCTTCACAAACATACACACATGTATGCCACAATAATTGGAGGTATTATATATTAACCACCCAATATTTATAGACGTGTAGTGCTTGACTTGTAAGTGGATCCCAAAGTCACACTGCATTTCATAAGAAACAGCCTTTATTTACACACACACACACACACACATATTATTTTGATAAAATCATTTTACTTCAGGTTGGTTTACTTTATACGAATATAGCTCATACCTTATAGAAGTACGAGGGTTGAATTTCATTGTTGATGATCATTAAATATATTTTTGAATATTTTTTGAACTGGGAGATATATTCTCGTCACAGTGAGCCCACACATCAGCCAAGCTTTGTTTAATGCATTTTTATGAGGAGGACGTGATTAAGTTTATAAAGAAATTTCTTGATGATAATTATAATAGAAACGATCAATGTTTAATTTTTCATTGAAGCAGCACGTTTTAGTCATATTTGATACCTTTTGTAGCTGGAGTATAAATATTAATATATAAAATAATTTTTTTTGGTTATATATTATTGCTCATTCTTTAAATATCTTCTTTTCTTTTTCGCTTTTTTGAAAAACTCACCTAGTCTTATTAGGAAGGGTCTGAAAATGTTGCGCATGTAAAAAAAAGGGTCTTATGACAAGATATATATTTTTAACATTAAAAAAGATAAGGCGCAAGACATTTTCTGTAAATTCTTCGCTTAAAAATTTCAATACTTTAATTGGGAATTTCCATTTATATTATCAATAGTGTAAATGTGCAATATAGACAAATATTATTATTGATTTTTTAAAACTTCATCATTATTATAATCAATTATTCTTCTTTTGTAGCAAAAATATCAAGTTTTTTTTTTCTTTATAAAAATTTTACTTTTAAATTTTGTAATCTAACTATTATTTTACTTTAATTTAAGAAGTATTGTTAAAACTTATAAATTTCTAATTGAAAATATAGAATCACAAGTTATATAAGTATAAAAATACTCTCTTATCAAATGTATATAGTTTTAAAATATCAATACATATAATATAAATCAAATTATTATTAAAGTCCAAATCATTCATTTTTTAAAATTTGGTTAGACAAATAATTGTCTAAAACCAAATAAATCAAATCATTATGTGAAATTTAATTTCAGAGTGATAATAATAACTAAATATTTGAAATATTATTAACATGTTAAAAAATTAATAATATTAAAATTATACAAAAAAGTTTTAAAAAAATAAAATAAAATAAAAGAGCCTAAACGAGTCAACCCTTGGCCCTGCAAAGCTAGTTCGTTTAAACCCTCGGTCCTACAAGGCTAGCCCGTTTAGGTCCATTTCTCATTTGAAAAAGAAAAATTTCAAATCCAGCCCTCACAATTTTTGAACCTAAATGAACTCGGCCTATTTTTCTGATTTGCCAGTACGCTGCCATTATACTCCTATTATATATATATCACGTCATTTCCAAAATAAATTAGTTAATCTAATCAACATGCACAAAACACAATCCCTTGCCTTGCAAAACAAACAGCATCAAACAAAAAAAATGACAAGCCTTTATTACATGAAACAAATAAAAATGCAACTTAATATGAAGTGCTAACATTTAGGTTAAAAATTCAAAAAATGCTTAAAAATATAAAAATCAGATAAAAAATGAAAAAATATCTCATTGTTTTATAAAATAATTCAATGTGAGGTTATTTTATCCATAATAATCAATGGGTTATATTATAGACCCATGACATAAAAAAAGAAATTCTAAAATGCACTGGGCTCAACCCGTAATGCAAATGAGCAACTACATTAACAGATGAGCTACAAGACTAATCAAACCACAATATTCATTTAGATTTTTGACACAACATCCCTTATAACCGTTCTGTCACTAAAAAAAAAATAATAACAAAGCTAATGTGAAATGCTGAGCAATACCACCTCTGTATTCTTCATCTTCGTGAGGTCCTACATTGCTCAAGTTAACGCTTATAACTTTTCAATCATTAAGGTCCAATATTTTGCATTTATTATAATACTAATCCAAGTCAATAGTGGAAAATCACATTTTTCCTGGACAAACAATAGCTGATAAAATAAAATAGATGTATGGCAAAAAAAAAAGATAAAATAAAATAAATGAGAATATAACATCTTTAACACATGGACAGTTTTTATACAGTTGCACAAAACAGTATCAAATCATTTTTACTACCTAAAATAACTCAATAAAAGAAAGAATAAAAGTGTTAATATGTATCTAATCCTTATGATGATTCACAACTTTTCCAAACCTCCAACACATCACAAGATTTATAGCTAAGCAAATCCTGCAAGATATGTCTACTGATTTTCTACACTTGAAAATATCAGAACTTTTGTATTCGCAAAGTTGACCCCCTTTCAAGAAACTTCTGCCAATCATCTTACTTTGTAAGTTCATAAAATAAAGATCTGGACAATAACAAAATTATATGGCGGATAAATCAGAAACTCAATAGATTTACCATAAAAATATAGAGTAAATTGCCTTAACTTTGTCTCACCCTTCAAGCTGCTTTTTGCACCTTCTACTGCAATTTAAAATACTGATAAGCAGCTTTACAGAACACAAGATGGTTAACTTCTGTCAATATCCTTTCAAACGGTATCTTTGACAGTTACTGTACAATAGCAGATAAAGTATATGCTTAATTTAAGACTAGGTTAATGTTGTAAGTATGAAAATAAGACATCTCTACACTTTTTAAATTCAGAAGCAGTAACTCAGAGGGCAGACTAAGATTAATGTATTGTAATCCCACTATTTTGGGAGCAAGTAATATGATTTCTATTCATACTATTACATTACCTGCTATATATCTTGAGAATGAAGTGATTAGCAATCAAGATGAAAAGCATACCATGTGAGTGATTATGTTAAAATATCACGATATCCTGATTGTTAGTCAGGATGACCAACTGAAAACTAAAGTATACCTCGTTTTGGATAATTGGTGCTCAGTTGCAAAATTCTTCAAATGTGGCAGTAATTGACCTGCCACAGAACATATAACTTAATCCATAAAGTAAAATAACAAAATAAGAATATAAGGACAGATCTCAGATAAACTATAAAAGGGCTAGGACGTAAAATCCAATCATATAAACTGCAAAGTTTCCATTCTACAGAAATAATAAAGAGAATAAGACATGTAATAACGAAAAAAAGAGAAGAAAGCTTGTTCTAATGACAAAAAGAGCAAGATGTGGATAACAATCAATGGGTGAGTTTGCTCTTAATCTTTAGAATACCTCAACAAATTCTGACAAAACACGGAAGGGCCTGATGCAAGAACCATACCTCAAATGTAATTTATATGTCAGCAAAGTTCATCACTTCATGTGTCCTCTGGTCTACTACTTTTGAATACCCTGGTCATTTTCTCAAGCATTTGGTGTGCATCTTCAAGCAAACCTTTTTTCTTTCCGTGATGACTGGTGAACTACGGGAGCAAAAATCAAAAACCAGCATCAGCAATGAGAATTAAATTAAATTCCAATAGTAGCAAGAAGCAATATAAATGTCTAACATGCGAAATTCTTGAATCTTGTGATACTGAACTTGTTACATTTTGCAATAGAAAATCCATCTTTGAATGAATTTAGTGAGTAGGACACCTCAAGTTCTGCATGATAGCAAACCACTTTGAATAAAAAGAGGGGAGGAGATAGTAAACGTCAAAAGTATTAGGGAATAATTAACTAAGTTGTTAGTTTGTTAGATTTGTTAAGATCTGTTAGTTGACAACTGTCAAACATTAAGTTATATTAGTTGTATATAAATACTTGAGCTGGTGGCTGAATATGATATGAATAAGAATAATATTTTCATCAATTTGAGTTTACCGCTTTCTCTCTCATCTTCGACTTACAGTGATATGGTATCAGAGCGGAAACTCTGATTTTGTTTACTTCCTCTGCCGTTTTAATTCTCTCTTCTTGTTCTTAGTCTTTTCTTCCATGGCGAACATCTCGTCGTCTTCTACCTCTGTTCTTCAAGACGCTATTTCCAATATTGCCAGCCCCTTCTACTTACACCCGAATGAGAATCCATCTTTGATCTTGGTTTCACCAGTTCTCTCAGGTTCTAATTACCACTCATGGGCACGAGCTATGAGGATGGCTCTGCTCTCCAAAAATAAGATACGTTTCATCGATCGATCAACTCCTATTCCTAGTGTTACGGACCCGATCTTTCCAGCCTGGGAAAGATGTAACATGATGGTGTTATCATGGATTACCAGGTCATTGTCACCGACAATAGCTCAAAGCATCTTATGGATCGATCGCGCCTCAGATGTTTGGGAGGACCTCCGTGATCGATTCTCACAGAATGATGTCTTCCGGTTGGCAGATCTATTAGAAGAAATCCAAGGTCTCAAGCAAGGGGATCTGACTGTGAGTGAATATTTCACGAAGCTGAAAATCTTGTGGGACGAGTATCTGACCTTAAGACCTATAATAGCCTGTTCATGTAATCCGAAGTGCAATTGTGGTGCTGCAGAATCTTTCAAGAAACATTTGGAGCAAGATTATGTGATTAAGTTCTTGAAGGGATTGAGCGACAGATTTTCTGCCGTTAAGTCGCAAATAATGTTGATTGATCCGTTGCCGAATGTTAATCAGGTGTTTTCTCTTGTTGCACAACAGGAAAGAGAAATGGGATTTCAAGGGGCAGAAGCAACAACTTTACTCAGCAAAGCTGGTTATAATCGACTTCAGAATGCAGGAAAAGACAAGCAACAGTGTACTTACTGTGGTAAATTTCGCCATACTGAAGCTACATGTTACAAGAAACATGGATTTCCTCCGGGATTCAAGTTCAAGAATTCTCAAGTTCCTGCTGGTTCGACAAGTTCAGCTAATGCTATTTCATCTGGTGATCCTAAATCCAAAGATTCTTCTAAACCTAAGGTCGCTAATCAAAATTACAGTTTCACTCCAGAACAATACAAAAAGCTGTTGGCTCTAGTTCAAGCAGATCATTCATCTCCCCAATCCTCAGTCAATCATATCTCTACTAATGGTACATCCTATGCTTTTCTTATTCATTCTCCACATGCTCATTGGATCATTGATTCAGGAGCTACTGACCATATTTGTTTCTCTCTATCTTTATTCTCTTCATACAAATCTATCTCTCCTATCATTGTTAATCTACCAGATGGTTCACGAACAGTAGCCACTTATAGTGGGATTATTGAATTCTCAGATTCTTTTTCAATTCATGATGTTCTGTATATTCCAGAATTTCGTTTTAACCTCATTTCTGTTTCTAAACTCACAGCTTCTATTTCTTGCCTTGTTTCCTTTCAGAAGTTAAAGTGTCTAATTCATCTGCTGCCATCATGGAAGATGATTGGTTCAGCTGAAATGATTGAAGGGCTTTATATCATGAAGAAAAATGCAGTTTCTGTTGCTAATCACATCTGCACTATTCCAAATTGTGATACTCCTTTTGATCTTTGGCATTTCCGTTTAGGACATTTGTCCAAATCCACACTACATACTCTGCACCAGCAGTTTCCTTTCATTTCTCATAATCCTTCTTTTAATTGTTGTGATGTCTGTCATTTTGCTAAACAAAGAAAATTGCCCTTTCCTGTTAGCAATACTAAATCTGATAAAATTTTTAGTTTGTTGCATTTGGATATTTGGGGACCCTATCATATACCTTCTGTACATGGGCATAAATACTTTCTTACTATAGTAGATGATTTTTCAAGATATACATGGGTTTATCTCCTCCACAATAAATCTGAAGTTCGTTCTCATGTTAAAAATTTTGTTCAGCTTGTTGAAACACAATTTCACACATATGTTCAAACCATTAGAACTGATAATGGTTTAGAATTTAATATGACAGAATTTTATGCTAACAAAGGAATACTGCATCAGACTTCTTGTGTTGAAACTCCTGAACAAAAATAGTGTTGTGGAAAGAAAACATCAACATATTCTTAATGTTGCTAGAGCTTTGTTATTTCAAGCTAGGCTTCCAAAGGTCTACTGGTCCTATGCTATTTCTCACGCCATTTATATCATTAATAGATTACCTACCCCTGTTTTGAAAAATAAGAGTCCGTATGATATTATACACCAAAAACCTCCTGAAATGAATAACCTCAAAGTTTTTGGTTGTCTTTGTTTTACTTCAACTCTTACTCAGCATCGCACTAAATTTGATAAAAGAGCAGAAAAATGTGTTTTTTTGGGATTTCAAGATGGTACCAAAGGTTTTATTACTCTGGATCTAACCACCCGAAAAATTTCTATCTCAAGGAATGTATACTTTTATGAATCTATTTTTCCCTTCTGCAATAGTGACATGCCATCATCACAACAGTCTGATTCAATACCTTTGCCACAAGAGCTACCCATTCTTGAATTTTCAGAAGAAACCAATACCACTTCTTCAGCAACTTCATCCACTTCCATTGAAAATTCCTCTGCATCTGTTCCTACTTCTTTACCTTCTCCAAGACGTTCTTCTAGACTTAAAAGACCACCATCATATCTGCATGACTATCATTACACCCTTCAATGTACTGCAGCTGTACCAGATTCCATGGAGGCAGGTAGCTATCATCCTTTATCTTCTGTCTTGTCATATAATCGTCTTTCTTCTAAATATAAAAATTTTGCTTTGTCCATTTCTGTTGATGATATACCTAAAACCTATGCCCAAGCTATCAAACATGAGTGTTGGCGGAAAGCTATAGAAGCTGAACTAGATGCTTTACAGCAAAATAATACCTGGGTGTTAACTGATTTACCTCCTGGCAAGCGTCCTATAGGTTGTAAGTGGGTCTTGGCAAAGAAATATAACTCAGATGGTAGCTTAGCTAGATACAAGGGACGTTTAGTTGCACAAGGCTATACTCAGATTGAAGGAGTTGACTATACTGATACTTTTTCACCTGTAGCTAAACTCACTACAGTTCGTTTACTACTTGCTCTAGCTGCTGCTCATAATTGGCATTTAAAGCAACTTGATGTAAATAATGCTTTTTTACATGGGGATCTTAATGAGGAGGTATATATGCTTCCTCCACCAGGTTTATCAGTTTCTTCTCCCACTCAAGTTTGTAAATTACAGAGATCCCTTTATGGCTTAAAACAAGCCAGTAGACAGTGGTTTTTTAAGCTCTCTGAAGCACTTTTGTCCTGTGGATATCATCATTCTCAAGCTGATCATTCTTTGTTTATTAAGAAATCTGATACTTCTTTTACCGTTCTGTTGGTATATGTTGATGACATAATCCTGAGTGGTACTGATTTGGTTGAGATTAATCGACTTAAGGCTTATCTTGATAATTCTTTTAAGATCAAGGACTTGGGAGATGCTAAATACTTCCTAGGCTTTGAGATTGCTCGCAGTTCTACTGGTATTTCTCTATGTCAACGCAAATTTGCCTTAGACATTTTATTAGATGCTGGTTTTCTTGATAGCAAACCAGTCAAAACTCCTATGGATAGGGATCTCAAGCTTACTCAAGATTCAGGAATTCCTCTGGAAGATAGTTCATCCTATAGAACACTTGTTGGTCGCTTGTTATATCTCACAAATACTAGACCAGATATATCATTTGCAGTACAGCAATTGAGTCAATTTGTACACAGTCCAACTGATGTTCATCTCCGAGCAGCTCACAGAGTTCTTCGCTATATTAAAGCTTCACCTGGAAAGGGTCTGTTCTTCCCTGCACAATCTGATCTACGTTTAAAGGCTTTCAGTGACTCTGACTGGGCTGGATGTGCAGATACTAGACGTTCCATCACTGGTTTTTGTGGTTTCTTGGATAAAGCATTGATAACTTGGCGATCTAAGAAACAACAGACAGTATCCCGTTCTTCTTCTGAGGCTGAATACAGGGCACTTGCAGCTACAACTTGTGAACTACAATGGCTTTCTTATTTGTTGAAGGATTTTGGACTTGCTCAAACGTCACCTGCCCTATTGTACTGTGACAGTCAATCTGCTAGACATATTGCAGCCAATCCTACCTTTCATGAAAGAACAAAACATATCGAAATTGATTGTCATCTAGTACGTGAGAAACTACAAAAGGGATTGCTACATCTTCTTCCGATCAGTTCTCAAGACCAGCTGGCTGATATCTTCACTAAAGCACTTGCTCCTACTCCATTTTGTACACTCCTTTCCAAGCTGGGAATGATAGATATACATTCTCCAGCTTGAGGGGGGGTATTAGGGAATAATTAACTAAGTTGTTAGTTTGTTAGATTTGTTAAGATCTGTTAGTTGACAACTGTCAAACATTAAGTTATATTAGTTGTATATAAATACTTGAGCTGGTGGCTGAATATGATATGAATAAGAATAATATTTTCATCAATTTGAGTTTACCGCTTTCTCTCTCATCTTCGACTTACAGTGATAAAAAGTGGGGGAAATGAAAATAAATACCAAAATAAGATGTTTGAAACAACTCATGAAGAGTACATGCACATGAGAATACAGCTACAAAGTAGATAGAGGCCTCCGGATCAAACTCTCGAATCACCAAGGAAATGAAAGGGAAGGAAAAACGGAAAACAACTTACCACAAGCCAAAAGACATCACCTCCATGTGAGATTTGCTACATTTCTCAAGAACAAAGTTGGAAGGCAAGGAATTTCACCCAAAAAATAAAAACAGTTGGGAGGTAACGAAAAATAGATGAAGAGCAGGGGAGACGATGAAGCCGTAGCAAGAGAGAAAAAGGAGATGAAAAGAAATTGAGGGAGAGGACATGCATGCCTGATGCGGAAGGGGCAGAGTGAGAAAGAGCATTGATTCCTCCGGGAAATTGAAGAAAAGGGAAAAGAAAACAGAGAAATAGAAAAGAGAATTCGAAACACATCTACCGAGAAAAATTACAGGGTAGGAAGGGGGTGTTTGGCAATATGAAAACCATGGTTTCAGAAGCACTTTTCCGCAAAACGAGGCAAACTCCTCCACATATTTACTTCGTAAACCGTAAAAGTACTTCTGAAATCATGGTTTGGTTTCTATCCAAACACTCCCGAAGTTGAAGACTTCGAAACGAAAGAAAGATGGAAAAATGGAGTTGGAGGGAATTTCAAAATTTGAAACTCACTTTTACATGCAGTCTAATAGAATTAGCCATCATTATTCATTTAGCTATCACTATTCATAGCACAGTGATCTGAGTAAGAAGCTATTAAAAATTGAGATATATTCGGCTTATCATTGCTTTTTATTTATAAGTTATGGCTCTGTTTGGGTCAGCGTTTGCTGGTCCAAAAAGAGCTTAAATTATAAAATAAGTAGTTTAAGTTCAATGGACTTGTTTGGCAGCATCTAAAACTGACTGAGCTTATATAATTTTAAGCTTCCTGGACGCTCAGTTGGAATAAGCTAACTGAAGGAGCTTATCAATTAAATTACAAGAGCTTCTCACGTAGCCGTTGTGCAATGTAGAAAGATTCTTTGCTTTTCTCTCTCATCTGCCTTTTTCTTCCGTAAGAGCTCGGTCTAGCTTTCCTTTTCACCCCCAGCTCATTCCTTCCTTTTCTCAAATTATCTCAAATTTTTTTTATGTTTCAATTTATGTTTAAAATATTTTTTTTGATTTCTTTAAAGTTTTAAAATTTAATTCACTCATTAAATTTGATGTCTTCAAATTAAATTATTTTAATTTCATTATATTATGTGAAATCAATTTTTTATCATGTTTCATTATTTATTAAAACTCATACCTATTTTGGTAATTTTTCAGCCAAACTTATTTTTACTCAACTATAATCCAAACAAGCTTTTACCAATCTCACTTTTGCAAACTAACTTTTCTGAACTTCAATCCAAACACAATTCAGCTTATCCAATTTAACTTTTACCAACTTCACTTTTCGTAAGCTACTTTTTCTATAAGCTGTTTTTCCAGTTGCTGATCCAAACGGGCACTATGTTGATTGAAAAGTATGATTATTACAAACCAATAAAGCAACTCAAAACAAATAAGCTCTCATTCCCATTCTTTTTTACCTAGAAAAGATAGAGGGTGAACAAAGGCACAAAAAGGAATATCCAAATTATGTGGAGAGGTCTTCCCTATAAACAAAAAGAGGCAAAACCTGCCAATCCCTCTTCAGAAGCAATCTTGCATCATCTATAACGTCATGAAAAGAGTGCTCCGCATCGCAGTCTGGTGAAAGCAAATTGAAAGTGGGCATTAAGGAAAGAGTGCTATTGTATACGTAATGTTAAATATGATCCTTGCAACCCATTTATTCATTGGAACATCAATAGTTATGCCGAATTTTTGGGTAACAAAATCTATTCTATTGTCAATTTAGTAGAAATAAGTAGTCAATCAAAATAATATATATTGGATTTAGTGCACAAATATGTATTTAAAAAAAAAAAAGAAGAAGAGAGAGAGAGAGACAAAGCTAATGAGGAGATCTTTGCTCAATTCAACTTTGGTCACATTTAAATGGGCGGGACCTGGGAGAAAATTCTACAAGACATGGACCTTCCCCCCCCCCCCAAAACAAATGGCGTTGATTAGGCAGAATTTTTTTAGACAAAAAACCATATTTGTTGTCATTTTGATTTAAAGAGTTTCCGGTGAACAAAAATCTATGACAAAATAAAAAGAGAAACACTGAAATACGTACACCCGCTTTAAATTGAAGTGATCTTTGTAAGAATATATGTATACATATAATCACAAATTAAACAGCAGAGTCGAAAATCCCCCACGAAAGATATATAGTAGTCTTCTAGTTCTTAATATAGAATCCAATTGTCAAGTTAGTTTTAATTCTAAATATAAGATTCATTTCTCATATTTATCAATTTTTTCTAAATTACCCCTATGGATACTCTCTTAATCATAATCAAGTAGAAGAAGAATATGAGTATTAAAAAAGATAACTATGGTGTTTTAGGAAAAACATGTCATATTTCTTATAATTAACCAACTTACCTAACTTCCTTAATCTAATCAAATTAGTTAAATGAGTCTTATATTAAAGATTGGAGGAGCATTGAATATGATCCTTCCAATCCACTTATTCATAGGACCATAATTAATTAATTATGCTGATTGACTGGGGAAGCAACATCTATTGTCAATATGGTAAAATATTTAGATGGCAAGAAGTAAAGTCTACACAAGACATACATGTATATTTATCTTTTGAGAAACCATTTATTGATTGAGGGGGTGTTTGGCAATTTGTGTAGAAGCAATTCTGAGGCCCAAACCATGGTTTGGGTAAAAGGATTGCCAAACACCCTGATTTTTTGCAAAACCATGGTTTCAGAGAAAACCAAGGTTTTGCATGGCCAAACAAGGTTTCATGATAAGCAGCAATTTTTCGCTTCTGAGGATTAGAAAGTAGTCGTTACAGTAATAATGATTCCTGTCAGAGCTCCCAATGGTGAAAAACAAGAAAAATAATTAGACCATCTCTCCCATTCTCACCTTGCATCTGCCGTCCCCCCTGAGAAATTCGACCGAATTACCATCCTCTTCTCCCATTCTCAGCTTGCATCTACCGTCGCCCCTTCTGAGAAAGTCAACCGAGAATTTGTGCCACCGGTGAGTTGCGTGCCCCTAGACCGAACTTGCTGCCACTGGGTCGCACCTTCCAAAACTTGACCAAGGTTGTGAGTTGCCGTCACCCGTGCTGAAAGTCCAGTCGACTTGTTGCCACCGGTGAGTTTTCGTCACTCGTTCTGAAATTTGATCGCACATTCGATTAACAAAATCTTCTTCCATGTTCAGTTCGTTCGGTCATCGTTTGCTGAGGTCACCGTGTCTGGTTCCATCGCTCAGATCTAGCGTTTCAGGTGAGCTCTCTCCTCTTCTTCAGTGAAACTCTTGGGTATTCGCTTGGTTGTGATTGGTTGTGGCTTCGTGTATGTGTGTATGAGAGACAGAGCATCATTGGGTTGATCAAATCCGATTAGTTGCCGTCGTCCCGTCCAAACCTGACCAAGGTTGTTGCCATCGGTGAGTTGCCGTCGCGCCTTCAAAAACTCCAGTCGACTTCGTGTGTGTGTACGAGTATGGTTGTTCGCTTGGTTGTGACTGGCTATGGCTTGTGTATGTGCGTATGACAGATAGAGCATCGTGTGGCTTCTTGTGTGTGTATGAGAGAAATCGTGTGGCTTCGTCTGTGTGGTTATGAGAGGCAGAGCATTGGTTTTTGGTTGTGGATGCTTGTGCTGCTGGAATTATTCTTAGTTGTTGATCTTATTTTCTTTTTCTTGGATTTTATTTTGGACACAGAACACTAAAATTTTTCTCACGTATTGTAAATGTCCTGTCGCTATAGCATATACCAGTTTTTCGCAAAGGTGAAATTTTTTGGAATAAGAGTAGCTGAAACTAGTATTGTTTGGATTTTTTGTTCACGGTTGCTGCACTCTTTTGTTGATTAGTTCTCATTTTTTGTGCTTTATTGAAGACAAAGCATCTGTTTTGTTGACCTTAATGTTGTACTTCAATTAACTTGACATAAATGGTATAGAACATGTGGCTATACTTGTTAAATACTATGCCTGTTATATCATATCTCCGAATTGAATGGTATGTTTTTTGGGTTGAACTTGTGATGACTGAAATGTTGTAATTGGTCCATAGCATCATGAGTAAACAAAATGGAAAAGCTTCGTGGGATATAAGAGCCACAAAGGTCTTTATTAACCTATGCATTGAAGAAGTTGAGAAAGGGGGAAGAAAAGGGACTAGCTTGACCAAGCCTGCTTGGTCAAGTCTTGAGGACAACTTCACCGCAAAGACTGGGAGAGCCTATACAAAAATCCAATTAAAGAACAAATTTGACTCTCTGCGAAAAGAGTGGCAGTTATGGGATAGGTTGCTCCGTGAGACAGGTTTGGGGTGGGATGCCGAAAGGAATACTGTTAGTGCCCCTGATGATTGGTGGGAGAGGAAAATAGTGGTAATCATTTAACTTCATTTGAGCTAGCAATTTCTCTGATGTTAACATTTTTTTTCGTAATAAAGAATATTTTTGGTGTTGAATGCGCAGGAAGTTCCAGGCTACGAGAAATTTAGAGAAAGAGGGCTTCAATTTCGGGCTGAATTGACTCAACTCTTTGGCTTTGTCACTGCAACTGGACCACAGTCATGGGCACCTTCTTCCATGACACTTCCAAGCGAAGGAGTTCCCGAAAATGATATGGAAGAAGGGTCTGGAGATAGTGATGAAATATTGGGGGCACCAACTGGCATAAGCGGGGAGTTTAATTCGGTCACATTCAATGACAATAGTGGAGGAAGTGGAGGCAACACTGGGATGAGACGGGAAAACATTCATGGGGGTAGAAGCACAGGTGGCAGTCGGCCTAGTAGCTCATTAGGGGTTAGAAAAAAGGGTGAATCCATGAAGAAGAAGAACACTGCCACTATGAAAATAGCAGATGCATTAAGCAAGGTAGCTCAAGCAAATGAAAATGATTCTCAGCGTGAACATGAAGAGATTTCAGAAGCACGTGCTAGGAAGTTAGAAGAAGAAGCGCGTGCTTATGAGACGTCAATTGCGGGAGTCATGGAGCACCTTAACCAAGTTGATGAAGTTGTTGATGATCCTGATTTGTTTGGCCGGTGCACAACACTCCTTATGGACAAGCCAGCTGCAAGGGAGATGCATGTGGCTCTGAAGAACAAGAGGGAAAGACTCCTGATCTTCTTGAAGCACGCAACTAAATATTGAGACTTCATTTGTGTTGCTTATCATAGTATTTGACTACTTTTTATGTTACTCAGGAGATGACTGTGAAAATTTGCATATATTTTTGGAAATGATGTAACCAACACTATTGTATTATGTGACTGCAAAACTTCTTTAGGAATTAGATAACTTATTTCCTCGTTAAATGTTTAGTAATTTCATATGAGGATTTCTGAATTTTATATCTATGTGCACAGGACAAGACAAAAAATGGCTGATGAAATTAAAATTGCGAAAAAGTATCGTAAACGACAGAACAAACGGATTAATCAAGTTGCAGTAGCAGTTGGTGGATACGCTTATCTTCATTTGTGTAAAGAGCCCCAGCATACAAGTATTTATACAGGCAGGGCATGGGTAAGAGACGTTTTACAAGGCCATTCCACCCGTTGTTATAATAGGTTTAGGATGGAAAGGGAAGTGTTTTTCAGTCTTTGCACAGAATTGCAGCAACACGGTCTTAAGGAAACTAGAAATGTTGGGATACATGAAATGGTTGCAATGTTTTTAAATACCGTTGGCCATGTGCTTAGTAGTAGGATGTAGCAAAAAAGATTTCAGCATTCGGGGGAGACAATTAGTAGACATTTCCATAATGTCTTACTGGCATGCTGTAGACTTGCTATGTCCAATATCAAACCAAAAGATCCAACATTTCAGCATTTGCATTCAAAAATACAGCCCGGTGGTCGATACTGGCCCTTTTTCAAACATGCTATTGGAGCAATTGATGGAACACATATTTCATGCATTATTAATGCATCTGAGCAAACAAAATTTGTTAATCGAAAAGGAAGAGTGACGCAAAATGTAATGGCAGTTTGCGATTGGGACATGTGCTTCACTTTTGTATTAGTTGGATGGGAAGGTAGTGCGCATGATGCTCGTATATTTGACCACGCTCTCACAACTCCTTCCATGAACTTTCCCCATCCGCCTCAAGGTATATTTTAAATTGCTACAATTTATTTATGTGATACTGTTAGAAAACAAAGTTTATTGACACCAATCATATATTTCATGTAGGCAAATATTATTTGGTGGATGCTGGCTATCCGACACCCGTGGGATATCTTGGTCCCTACAAACGTGAACGCTATCATCTCCCTGATTTTCGAAGGTCATCTGCAGTTGAAAATGACAATGAGGCGTTTAATTATTTGTACTCAAGTCTACGAAGCACTATTGAAAGAACTTTTGGAGTTTGGAAGAGTAAGTTTGCAATTTTAGAAAACATGCCGAGCTATGACTTTCCAACACAGGTTCAAATTATTTGTGCAACGATGACCATACATAGCTTCATTAGATCAACATCCATTTTTGATCCTGGTTTCATTGAGTTTGAGCAAGAAGGTTCTTATGCAGAAGAAAATAATGATGATGATGGAGTTGGATCTTCACATATACCTTCATCAATAGAATCTTCATCTCACATGGCTCGACTTCGTGACTCCATTAGAGATCAAATTGTTCACTATATACGAGAATAGTGTGGACAAATTGAACTTTTATATTCCTTCTATCTTTTGTTTTCAAAAAAATATATACACAATTGAAATCAAGGGCAATGCAAAAAAGGTAACGTAGTGGACTAGAAAGCATAAGTTGTGCATTTTTCATCTTGTATAGAAATCTTATCAGAACTTGTCATTAGTCTTATTTAACTAGTCATTGGCCTAATTGAACTTGTCATGAATCCTATATCAAAAGTGCTTCCTGTCAAAGAAATCTGCATATTTTTATTTTAACAGAGAAATTTAAAATTGTATGAAAACCTTATCTAAACTTGTCATTGACTTTACTTAACTTGTCATTGGCCTAACTGAACTTGTCATAAATTCTATATCAAAAGTGTTTGTTGTCAAAGAAATAAGCAAATTCTCATTTCCACAGAAAAATTTAAAATTGTGTGAAAACCTTATCAGAACTTCTCATTGGTTTTACTTAACTAGTCATTGGCCTAATTGAACTTGTCATGAATCCTATATCAGAAGTGCTTACTATCAAAGAAATCTGCAAATTCTCATTTCAACAGAAAAATTTAAAATTGTATGAAAACCTTATCAGAACTTGTCATTGGTTTTACTTAACTTGTCCTTGGCCTAACTAAACTTGTCATGAATCCTATATTAGAAGTGCTTACTATCAAAGAAATTTGCAAATTCTCATTTCAACAGAGAAATTTAAAATTGTATGAAAACCTTATCGGAACTTGTCATTGGCCTTACTTAACTTGTTATTGGCTTAACTAAACTTGTCATGAATCCTATATTAGAAGTGCTTGCTGTCAAAGAAATCAGCAAATTCTCATTTCAAACAGAGAAATTTAAAATTGTACGAAAACCATATTAGAACTTGTCATTGGCCTTACTTAACTTGTCATTGGCCTAACTGAACTTGTCATGAATCCTATATCAGAAGTGCTAGCTGTCAAAGCAACCTGAAAATTCTTATTTCAACAGAAAATTTTAAAATTGTATGAAAACCTCATTTAACTTGTCATTGGCCTTACTTAACATAATTTAAAATTATGTAGTGGTTATGATATGATTGGATTGATGCTATAACAGTATTTACATTTCGAATGACAATTTCCATAATTATTAGGTGAATGACAAGTTTACTAAGGTGAATGACAAGTTTAGTAATGCAAGCGACAAGTTCTGATAAGCATTTGATAGGAATTTAAGTTTGTGCGTTAAAATGACAATTTCCACAATTCTTGGACGAATGACAACTTCAGTAAGGCCAATGACAACTTTAGTAAGTCGAATATACAAATTTGAACTTAAGTTGTTAAAAATGATGGAATTTCCATATTTCTTTACAAAACGACAAGTTCAGTTAGTCAAATGATAACTTCATTAGGGCGAATGACAACTTTTGATAAGGTTTTCATATAAATTTGAGATTTTCTGTTAAAATGACTGAATTTCCACATTTATTTACAAAATGACAAGTTCAATGAGGCCAATAACAAGTTAAGTAAGGCTAATGACAACTTCTGATAAACTACCAATACAAATTTGAGATTCTCTGTTAAAATAACTGAATTTCCACATTTGTTACAAAATGACAAGTTAAATAAGGCCAATGACAAGTTCCAATAAGATTTTTATACAATTTTAAATTTCTCTGTTGAAATGAGAATTTGCATATTTCTTTGACAGCAAGCATTTCTGATATATGATTCATGACAAGTTCAATTAGGCCAGTGACAAGTTCCGATAAAGTTTTCATACAATTTTGAATTTCTCTGTTGAAGTGAGAATTTGCAGATTTCTTGAACAACAAACACTTCTGATATAGGATTCATGACAAGTTCAGTTAGGCCAATGACAAGTTAAGTAAAACCAATGACAAGTTCCAATAAGGTTTTCATGCAATTTTAAATTTCTCTGTTGAAATGAGAATTTGTAGATTTCTTTGACAGCAAGCACTTCTGATATAGGATTCATGACAAGTTCAGTTAGGCCAATAACAAGTTAAGTAAGGCCAATAACAAGTTTCGATAAGATTTTCATACAATTGTAAATTTCTCTGTTGAAATAAGAATATGCAGATTTCTTTGACAACAAGCACTTCTGATATAGGATTCATGACAAGTTCAGTTAGGCCGATGACTAGTTAAGTAAGACCAATGACAAGTTTCGATAAGATTTTTATACAAGATGAAAAGTGCACAGCTCATGCTTTCTAGTCCACTACGTTACCTTTTTTGCATTGCCCTTGATTTCAATTGTGTATATATTTTTTTGAAAACAAAAGATAGAAGGAATATAAAAGTTCAGTTTGTCCACACTCCAAAAACTTCCCAACAAAATAAAGCTTATCATTGAACTCGCACATTGCCAATCATTTATGAATAAAGAGAACATAAACTCAAAGAGCAAATCAAAAAATATTATAGGGGAACCCTCTGCGTTTAGCTTCATTCTCTACTTACAAATCAGTCAATGAATCAAGGGGAAGAACAGAACAAAGAACACAATATTCGAATCCCCCTCTTTGGGTATGGATTCATGAATCAGAAGATAATACACTTTCATCTCAAGCTGCAATATATGGAGAGCATCTGATACGTAAGATGAGAACGATTCTTTCCTACTAGCAGTACCTGCCATCGCCACCGCAACTATATTCAATTTGAACCCAGAACTCGGTGACAAAAGGGAACCCAATTCCTTACCTGAGCTAGGCCTCGACATTGTCCGGTGGAAGTTTTGTTGAGCTTGATTCTTATTTGTCTTGGCATCCTTTATCTTAGTCCCATCATTTACTTGTTTTGGGAGAAGGAATAAAAAAGACAAACACAAGAACAAAGAAGATGATAGAGAAAGAAGAGAGAAGAGAGAATGGGGAGATATGGGGGTGGGGATGAGGAAATGGGATTAGGGTAGAAGGAAAAGGGAGAAGGAAAGAGATAGAAGAAAAGAGGAAGAGGAAAAGAAGAAGAAAAGAGATTAAAAAAAACAGATGGGTACTTTTGAGTTTTGCCCAACATTTCATAATTCATATTTAGGACCCGGTCTCTGATAGCCATTTTCTTAATTCAGGAATCTATTTTGTCATTTTATATATTCAAGGGTTTTTATTTGCCATTTGCCCAAAGAGATATATCTTTTTTCCTTCTGCACGCGCTCTCTCTCTTTTGATTCTCAACTCCCCCTCTCTTTTTGATTTAATTTCCTCTCTCTCCCCAATAAAACTTCTTCTACCCATTTTAAATTTTATCTCTTTATTTTATTTTCGTACGCCCTCACACACTCTCCCTCCATCCCTCTCTCTATCTCTTCTTTTTTTTAAAAAAATTTTATTTAATCTCCCATTTAAATAATAATGTTGCTTTTCCAAATCAAAAATTCTAAAATAATTATATAAAAATTTAAATTTTAAAATATTTTGGATACATAATTCATACTACTTCTAATATTTAATATAAGAACTCGTTTGACTTTTATTTTAGTTCTAAATATAAGAACCTAAGCCACTTTGTTTCTCATATTTATTCATTTTTTATAAGGTAATTTTGTAATAATGATAATTCTAGTTAATACACTTAACTAGTAATGATATTTTAAGAAAGATAACACAAATTTATTATAAATAACTAACTTAACTAGTTTCCTTAAACTGCTCAAATTAATTAACTAGTTCTTATATTAAGGATCGAAATAGTATTTTACAACCCAGCCTTTAAATTCTTTCTCAACTTTTTAAAATTCCCTTCTTTTTAATGTTTTATTTTTTGTTTACAAATGGAATGCAATGATGTTTTGATAGAGTTTGGCGTGCTTCCTGTTAACACTTGGCTCTCGATTTCACATTTATCTTTTCTGGTTAATAGTATCATTATCGTCATCTGTT
Organism: Neltuma alba; assembly: GCF_004799145.2. Classification (NCBI taxonomy): domain Eukaryota; kingdom Viridiplantae; phylum Streptophyta; class Magnoliopsida; order Fabales; family Fabaceae; genus Neltuma; species Neltuma alba. The sequence goes on along the minus strand of NW_021632361.1, from coordinate 39,693 downwards.
TCCTTTTTATATTTTTTTAAAATCTCTCTTTAACGAAAGTATATCTTTTTTTCTTTAATTTTACATAATATTCTATTTTAATAATTTAGTTTTAAAAATTCTCTTTTCGATCAATTCTTTAGTGTTAGTCTCAATGAAAAAAATATTGATATAATAATTTTAAATGTTAATAAAAACAAGAACACTCAGAAATACTCACATGTTAAATTTAACCTTTTAAAATAATAATCATCGATAAAAAATAATTATTTGCAATCAACGTGTTAGGATTAATTAGAAGACTAAAAACACATTTTATAAAATTGAAGAACGATTTCGAAACTTCTATGAGATTATATGATCAAATGTACATTTTTACCTTTTTAAAATAACAAAATAATGTGAGGATTGGAGGATTGAAAAAAATACTTTATAAAATTAATAAACCAAATTAAAATTTTGCTTAAAATTAATAGCTAAAGCTATGCTTTTGTCTATATTATTTTAACATATAAAAATAAGAATATCTTAATTTAATAATAGCAAATTTGATGATAATCTTATCAAATTGAACCATTAACCAGTGATTCATCACTCTAAGAGATCTAATTATTATAATACTAAAAATCACATTACCTATGAAACGGCTTGCAACTGCCCAATGCCTTTTATTTTTATTTTTATTTTTCTAAGAAAGTCAATTTTATTAATATCAAAAAATAGTACAAACACTAATAACCCAAAGGCCAAAATAAACTCTCAAAAAACCCAAGATACAACCTAATACACAAAATACTGAAAATAAAAAGGGATAATTAATTTGCAAGTCCTTATAGTTTTAACCAATTTTAAATCAGGTCCCTATAATTTTTTTTCTTTTTATCAAGTCCTTATACTTTCATCTGTTTTTAATTAGGTCCTTACATTTATTTTTCTTTTTATCAAGTCCTTATAAGATCACCTTATTTTTAAGTAAGTCCCTGAATTTTTTATTCTTTATTTTATAAATTCTAGTAGTACTATTCTATAAACATAAAATAGTATATATTATGTAATATTAGTTTATAAACAATAATATTCTAAAAATAATGAATTATTATAATAATTTTATTTTTTTAGCAAAAAAATAATTGTTTTAAAAAAAATTTCCTGAATTAATTAATTATATTATTTATCTTTTATTATATAATTATTAATATTTTATACTTCAGTATTAATTTATTTAATTAAGTTTATAGTTAATTAATAAATAAAAATTAAAACTAGATGGACCTGATTAAAATTTTAGTGAAATTATAAGGACTTAATAAAAAGAAAAATAAATGCGAGGACCTAATTAAAAATAGATGAAAGTATAAGGACCTGATAAAAAGAAAAAAAACTATAAGGACCTAATTCAAAATTAGTTGAAACTATAAGGACTTGCAGATTAATTAACCCAAATAAAAAACACAAACAAAACAAAAACAATTAAAATCCAACTAGAAACATGGATTATGTCAGCCAATACTTTTTCTCGGGGCCTTAGAAGCACGTACACAGTACACTACCCTTGGAATCCCTTCTTTTTGTCAAGTCATGAGCTAAAAACACGCTTAATGGTCACGCCACTCATTGTGGTACATCCTCCAGGGTCCACATCCTACCAAAAATTCAACAGCTTTGTTAGTGCAGAAGACTTGACCAAAAAAGTAGAAAACTTATAGAAATCTTGACTTGCTTTTCTTTTCTTCTTGCCTCTATTTCTACTGCATCATCTTTAGCTTATTCTCTCGTCTCTTGCACTTTGCTACTGTGTGATTTGGCAAACTGCTTCTTCCTCCTCCTCTTTCCTTCGCTTCCTCACAAAATTATTTTCTTCACACTACAACAACCAAAATGGAGTTTGGGATCTCAATCTCTAAACTTTTATATCTTTTTGTTTTTGGATGCTTTGTTTTGACAGTTTTCATGAACTATGATTCCAATGCTCAACTCATACCAGAAGATGAAGGTTTGTTAATTAATCCCTTTCTGTTTTTCTTACTCCTTAGTATATATTATATTACTCTATTTTGCGTTATGATCAATTCTTCCATTTCCATCTGTTTTCTCACTGTTCAAAGAAAAATACACATAAGAAAGGGGTCAACGTGGTGGTTGACCCCTTTCTCTTTTTGAACAAGCAGTGATAAAAAAACTGTTGTAACTTTTGAGACTTGATCCTTCATTTTTTTTTTTCCTCCAAAGGCAACTAAGTAAACTGATTCAAATGTTTTCTTTCTTTCTTTTTTTTCTTTTTTTTTTGTTTTTTCTCCCTTTTTACCAACGAGATTTCAATAGTTGAAAACTATAGTAATTTATTTTATTCATTTATTTGCTACTGCTTTAATTTTATGCTAATATTGAATTCAAAGAACTAAGTAATCAATAATAATATTTTTCTCTTTGGTATAAGGAATGCGATTTATTAAAATTTCTATATTATTAATAGATATTAATCATATCTAAAATTTTTTGGGCAACTTGGATAGATGAATAAAGCTTAGTAATCTCTTTTACATGCACAGAATATGATAGAAAATCATGTTTTATCAATTACTTGTTATGTATTTATACAAAATATCTTATTAGCTTAATTTATATGATTGCTATAATTTCTAAATAATTTAGTCCTCTCACCCATGAAACTGAAATAAATATGAACAATCTACTTTAATTTAAACTCGTCTACTTCAATTTCCATAACACCCAATTCATTTTGACTTCTCTTGCTATTGCTATATATTTTATTCGGTGCAGTCTCCTTGTACTTATAATTTATAAAATGTGTTAATAGTCGTTTATCAATCTTTCTTTTTTTAAATAAAATAAACCAAAAAAGTTCTGAAAAATTATATTAATTATTTTAATAGTTTTTATACATTGAGATATATCATTATAAAAAGAAAATAAAAGCTATGTTTTAATTAATAATTTGAAAACCTGTAAACCACAGTTATAAAAATGATAAATTAATCAATTATGTCATTATATATTAAATAGGCTAAAATATGTGAAACCCCCTTTAACTTTGAATCAGTTGCACACCATCTCCCTTGCTTTTAAGAGTTTAATTTAAGAACTCTGATATTTTATGTTTTGAATCTCAACTCCCCTACTATTAAAATTACGGTTAAAGTTAACGCTTTTTGACATATCACAAATTTTTTATATTGGTTATTATATATCATTTCATTTAAAAAATATAATAGTTGGCGTTTGAGATAAATCTTTTAAGCATTTTCTACCTTTTTTATTTTAAAAAGACATAGTGAAATAAATATTTTAAGTTTTTTAAGTATGTTATATTTTTAGTATATAAAATTACATGTTAAATACCAAATATTTTTTTAAAATGAAATGGCATATAATAAAAAAAAAATGGCATGACAAGAACCGTTAATTTTAATAGTAGGGGAATTGATAGTCAGAACATGAAATATCAAGGTCATTAGTTTAAATTTTTAAAGGTTAGGGATGTGCAACTGACATAAAGTTTAGGAAGTTTTGTGTATTTTAACCTATTAAAAAATATTTTTTTATGTTTAGTTTCCGATGCGCTTATTAGGGAAAATGTGATTTTTGGGCATCACTAATGCTGTTTTGGATCAGAAGACATTTCTTAATCAATATAAGAATAAAAAAAAAACAACTTAGATATGTATTTACCACAACTTAAGTTTATAGGCTGAGCCTTTATTAGCGTTTTAAATTAAATTTGAACCAGCTTTGCATGATCCATAAGTTGAAGAAGTTCATCAATATGAATGCGTGTCAAAATTAAACACAGTGGGCCACGGCAAGTACTTTGAAATTTCTTTATATAGAAAAGATTTACACATGTCTATGAATAGAAAACATAGATGTTGAGGTTCTTACTTTATGGTGTATGATTTTTATTTTGAAAAAACTGAATTTTGTTTGATGCAGTGAAAGTTCTAGAAACAATATCATCGAAGATAAAGGACTTGCAATTGGAATGCGACCCCCAGTTCTTGTGTCGATAGAGGCTTCAAAAATGAGAACTTTAGTAATATCGTCATCGAAAGGAATGTAACATGCGATTGCAGTTTCTCAAATGGAAAAGTTTGTCATGTTACAAATATGTAAGTGCATCTGTGTATATAGTTACAACGTAACCCTTTCAACTTGGGTACAAATCAAGCTCCAATCTAAATTAAGCTGCGTTCAATGAGTTCCAAATAATGTTGAAAAGTTTTCTTTCTTACTTCTTGTTCCTTTCTTTATTTTAAACTAGTTGATTTGATTTTGAGATACATTTCTATATGATATTTAGAATAAGTTAGGTCTAGCTCTGCTTTGCAATAAAATTAATATTCAAATGCATATTAGTGCTATTTTTTTCTACCAGCATATTGGTACTAAATATAAGATAACTTATTTTATTTTAGCTCTATGTAAATAGTTTTAATGATGTGTTTTGTTTTTATGATAGCATTATGATGGGACTTAATATATCTGGATTTTTACCAAGTGAATTTGGATTCCTTAGCCATTTGCAAGAACTGTAAGCAATGAAATTTTTTTTGTTCAATTGTTACGTCTCTCATTTATTTTTAAAATTATATTCTATTTATTTAATTATTAATAATTAATTTTTGTGCCAAATTTACATAATCATTAAATCATAAATGAGCTAGTATAATAAAGTACCCATTTTTAAGGATATATATTTATTTGAAATCCTTTTAAACACTTGTGTTGCAAGAAAATAATTTTTTTTTCCTGTTAAGTCTAGAGTATCCATTGTCGATAGCAAATGACTAATTCTCTCGTATTGTAGATTTTCTAAAAAGGTTTTTATACAAGCCACGAAACTAATTGCTACGTTGTGAATGTTAATGAGACTTGAGTTAAATATAGTAGGTTATCTTGTTTAGTTATTCTTTGTGACCTTTGGATGAACAAATTTGTTTAAGGAAAAACTACAATAAGATCTCAAAAAGATAATTACTAAAATATTCTAATAACAACTTAAGTAGTTTGTAATAACTATTGACAATTTGAAAGTAAAAATGACAATTTTTAAAATCTATTTTATAATTTTTTTAGGACCTTATTGTAATTCTCTCTTTATTTAATTATTTCTTATAATTTTGCTGTACCTAAGCCTATAAGATAAGTTTTTGCAGGACTATTTGATTTTGTTGTGGCATCCGACTTTGCTGGGAAAGAAATGGTAGAATGCATTGATCTTGACAAAAAAGATGTTCACGCCATCCTTGTAGTTTTCTCTATTAGAACTTGCTTTTATTAACGATCAGGTGTTTTTAAAATTAAAATTAGAGGGGCGTATACATTATTGATTCCAATTTTTAGTTTGGGTTCAACTCTAACCCTTACCTAAAATTTTTATATCAAAAAAGTAAAAAGGACATGGGTTAATACATGAATACTTTTATTATATATTATTAAAATATTTTTTAAACATATTAAATATTCCTCCAGATTTTGGTCCTTAATATAATACCTCTTTAACCAATTTGATTAGATTAAGGAAGTTAGGTAAGTTAGTTAATTATAAGAAATATGACATGTTTTTCCTAAAACACTATAATCATTTTCTTAATATCCTCCTTTTTTTTTCCACTTGATTATGATTGAGAGAATATCTATATAGGTAATTTAGAAAAAATTAATAAATATGATAATAGGTCTTATATTTAGGATCAAAATCAACTTAATAATTAGGTCCTATATTAAGAACAAGAGGAGTATAAAAATATTTCTATATAATACTTCCGGTTTTGATTCTGATGATCAGTTCAATAATAAATCTGTTTGTATTAATGAAAGTTGATATAATAAATCTGTTTTCCATGATATTAGTTGCAATTTTATCTCACACAAGATTGCCTAAAAAATTGTGTTCTAATATTTCATGCGCTATAAAATAAAATTTGCGTTTTTAAATTTAATGTCTGTTATAAAATACATAAGAGATAAAAGGGACGGCGAAATCTTGGACAAGACGAAATATTTTGTATTGAAGCTTTTTAAATCGACATTCAAATATTACCGCCAATATGTAATTTCGTCTCTCTCCTCAGTTTCTATCTGCCTTCATCGAGGAAGAGAGCCTCCATCGTCATCAATTTGACAATTTCTGTTTCTGCGTATCGTTTTTATTTTTCCATGTCTTCCGCTAATCCTTATGAAATCATTGACGACGGCGACGACGGCGAAGTAAGTATCTTTTACTCTTAACTTTTCTTTCTCTCTTTGCGTCGCGCCAACTCGCCGTTTCCTTCTGTTCTTTAGGCTTTTGATTGGGATGCTGCTGCACGAAAAATCGACGTGGCTTGCCAAGTCACGAAGCCCACCACTTTACTTGTTGGTGATACTTCCAATTCGCGCCAGATGACTTTACACAAGTTTTTGGGTAAGAAGGAAACCCCAAGGCCTCAACTTGAGGATCCCAAGATCGGCAAGAATGAGCAAGATTGCTTCGTAGGAGATGAAGGGGCAAGCTGCATTGAGGTCGACGCTGAGGCAGTCAAAACTTGGATATACCCAGGTTACAATGACTTTGGTTTCCATTTCCCTTCCAGTCTAACTTGTTTAGCTCCCCCTTTTTTCTTTCTTTTGGGTGATGACTGCATGGGAGTGGATAATATTGTTTAGGGTAATTTCTTGGAGCTGTGAAACTTGTTGTCCAGCTTCAAGCTGTATTTCGCCGCAGTTTTTGGTTGTGCTGTGGACAGATTTACCGCAACTTGCCACTGTGGGTGTGCATTGTCGGTGACTAGGGGGGCTTTTCTTCTTTCTTTCTAATGAGTTATTTTGTGGGATTCTTAGAATACAATTGTCAATGTTCAGATTTATTTTCTACTTCGAGGATGACTGACGAACATTGTGACACTTATAGGTCTGTAAACACTAACGATAGCGTCGAAGTTTTTATTTCATTTTATTTTGTTTGACGTGGCTTATGGCTCAATATGTTGGTTTCACGGTTTGCACCAACATATGGATAGTTGATATTTCTCAGGCAATGCATTGACAATAGTCCTTTCAACATCTCCTGTAAAAGATTTGGATTCATCACAATTGTCCATTCGCAACCTATAGGATTGAGCCACATCCATCAGGAAATTAAGACAATATGAAGTTATTTGAAAAAAGTGAAATTGACAGTATGAAGTCATTTTATTCTTTGGACAATGTGGTATGATTTTATGAGTTGCAGATGGATGGTTGAAATGGACTCTTACCACCTCTTCCTGAATCCAAATACCCATTAAACTTTTGGTATATATTCCAATACAATTATCTGCCTGCTTTAGAGTTTTTTTTACTCAAGCATGAAACAAACGGGCATAAATCTTTGGCTATTCTTGTGATCTTTTCTCTTTGGGTTCTGATTTGAGGTTTGATTGTGCAAGTGATGCTATTGTTATCTTATGCATGAAATCCATACGTGCAGCATTCAAACTTCCTGTATTTTTTCACAACTAATCTGTTTATTTTAACTTTTGCAGTCAATATTCCTCTTCGTGACTACCAGTTTGCTATAACAAAGTCTGCTTTATTTTCAAACACGTTGGTGGCATTGCCAACAGGACTTGGGAAAACTCTGATTGCAGCAGTGGTCATGTACAACTACTTCCGATGGTTTCCTAGAGGTAACGTGTATCTCATGCTTAGTCATATTTTTTTGGCCATATGATGTCCTTACATATTTCGATCGCGTGGTTAGCCTTTGAGACCTTTTTGACTCTGCACGTACCTTTCTTTCTCATCTGTAAATAAATGAGCAAGAACCCAGATGTGGTTCTTCATTATCTGACTGCCAGGAGATAGGGACCCATATTTTAGTCTGTTACTCAAATTTTTTATGTTTATTGACCTTCCAAGTTTTAGGAGCTGAGCCTTTCATTTTGATTTGTCCCAACTATTTTTTCATAAGTGGAATCCTTTATATTGATAAGTTTCACTGATTATGTGTTATTATAGCTAGTAATCAACATAAGTTATAAGACATGCTCTGTAAGTTAAATTTTCAACTTAGAAACTGCACTGAAACATAGAAGAGGCAAAAAGGAGAAAGGTTTGGAGTCAGACCTAAGAACACATTGAAATCAGCTAAGAGCTTCGTAATCTGATATTTTATACTGCGTAGAAGCAAGACCAATTTTTGGGACTCATGATTTATCAAGCAAACAGTTGCCCTCAAAATAATGTTATTCTTGATAAATGATAACTATGATAAATGACTCAAGGAATTAGCCGGCCAATCTCATAAATCAAGGAGGAAAACAGGGAAATAAAGTATCATAAAGAGGAAATAAACATGATTATTGGAAAGTTTACTTTTTTGGCTTGTAACAGATCCAATGTAGGAGGAAAAAACAGAAAAAAATGAGAGTAGAAACCTAATCTTAATGAGATAGTTAAGTTTATTTCCTAATTTTCTTTAAATTTTTAATGACATGAATAATAGTGTAACAATTTTCTATTCAGAAATTTGTTTTTGTAAAATGGCAATGCAAGTTGTTTAGAATGTAGGGCAATGCTCATCCTATTTTTCTGAGGAAGGAGTAAGCTAAAGTGGGATTTGAATATGAACACTTGTGCATGCTCGCTCATGGACATTAGTGTGAATATATGTACATGTTATGTACTCTTGTTGTATGATTTTTAAAGATGGAAATGTCTATGTCAGTGTCAGTGTTTTGCTTTATCGGAGTTTCAGATCCTAACAACAAACGTTAAAGTTGAATTTCACTTTCTGTTATTCATGTATTTGTTACACTTCATGTTGGTCATAAAAGCTCCTGATAAGGCTAGCTAAAAGGAAGTTTAGCGTTAGATATGCAAAATGTTGTATACATGCTACTTCTCCTATGGTTAGAGATTTTGAAAGATGAACGCTTAGTATTAATTATTTACAGAGTTTAGTTTTTTAGTTGAACGGGAAGCTATACTATGGAGCATTTATGTCCTTTTCTGCTGGTCCTTTCTCATTAGGGAAAATTGTCTTCACTGCTCCTTCTCGGCCACTTGTCATGCAACAGATAGAAGCATGCCATAACATTGTCGGAATACCTCAAGTAAGTACTGTTTCTGGTTGTCCTTGGAATTTGCTGAATTGTCCGTCTTTGTTTGGGCAATTTTATATTTCAATTGTTTTTAATATAATTTTAAATTAAAATATAGCTGGTTGAAAATAATTGCAGGAATGGACAATTGATATGACGGGTCAACTAAGTCCGGCTAAAAGAGCATGCTTTTGGAAAACCAAACGAGTTTTCTTTGTCACTCCACAAGTGTTGGAAAAAGATATTCATTCCGGTGAATATTTAAATTAATTCCTTATTTTTGCTGGATACTTTTATAATTTTATTGTTTAGTATATCTTGACCAGCTGTTAGCCTGTGCTTTATAATGAAAACTAATCAAGAACTACTACAAGATTTGTAAAAAGCCAACTCTATTAGATAAGACCGAAGTGGCGGATAAGCAATGTGACTACCGTCAACTTCCCCTGCAAAAGCAAGATGCATGGTTATTGGACTGTTTGATATTATTTCTTTCCTGTTCCCTTGAGTTGGCTTACGAGAGATTGTATACTGCAATTAAGTCCCGTTAACTTGTTGAATACTTCGTTACAACTTCGAAGTTAATGAACAAAACTTGCAATTATCCTTTACGTAGCTCCGAGAAGGTTAATGTATTTTCCCCCTTAAAGATATTTGTCAAAGCTTTTTCATCTACAGACCGGAGTCACAAAATATTTAGAAATAGGGAGAAAAGAGACTACAGTATATCAGTGAAAGAATCCATGGTTTTGGGGGGGGGTGTTTGAGAAAGATTCGTAAGCCCTTTGGCCTTTACACTGGGTGCATCAAGAGCAGCTCTTTTCTTAGGATGCAAGATTTTCCTAAATCCTTAATACTTCTTAATGGAGCAAAAGCAATCTTGTTCTTAAACTTAAGGGCATTTCTGTTTACTTCGCAAACTAACAATTTCCAAATATATGTGCAGCAGTTTATATTAGCTCAACGTTTTAACTAAAATGCATAAATATCATGGATTCTTGATAGTGCCACCAAGGCGAAGCGACTTTTCAAAAGATCGCAGCGGAATGAAGATATATTGATTTATACATAAGAAAAATAAACTAATAACAACGGGAGTTTTGTCTGTCTGTTTTGTTATTGACTTTCCATGTTGTTTAGGTCATGGGGTTAGATACTAAAACATGCTGACTGACAAACTCTGTCATTGTCCAATCTGCATTATTTTGTCGTCAACTCTGGACCCTACGGACTATCGGCTCTGGCTTTTATAAATTGGCGCTGAATTCATATAAGGGCCGTCTAGTTGTAAGATCAGATGGATTACCCCGTTGATGTTTAGCACTGTCTAGTTTTCTAGTGAGTTTTGTGTTATTTGTATCATGCTTCAAATTTCATACCATTTCTAATTTGTTCATGACATGATTCGTTTTAGGTAAATGTTTGGTGAAATACTTGGTATGTTTGGTAATTGATGAAGCCCACAGAGCAATGGGAAATTACTCTTATTGTGAAGTAGTTCGTGAGGTGAATTACTTCTAAACTTTTTGACTAGTATATGTTCATTCCTTTTTATACGTTACCAGAGACTGATTGGCTATGGTGATTTTGTCATTGTTAGTTAATGGCTGTGCCAGTGCAACTGCGAATATTGGCTTTAACTGCAACACCGGGAGGCATGTGATTAATAACGGTATTTTTTAGTTAGTCATTTATGATACATGTTCTAATTCTAGATGCTAAAAATTCAGCAAAGCGGCAAACGGTCCAGCAAGTCATTGATAATCTGCATATCTCCAATCTTGAATATCGCAATGAAAATGATCCCGATGTTATCTCCTATGTTCACAAAAGGAAGATAGAGTTGATTCAGGTAGCTAATGCTTTGTTTAGCTGAATTTTAAAATCACAAGCTGATGCTTACTTGATATTTTGCTTGCAAATGTAAATGTTACCAGGTTGCAATGGGTCAAGATGCGGTGGAAATAAACCAGCAGCTTTTGGAAGTAATACGCCCAATTGTAGGTCGCCTCTCGACAATTGGAGTCCTCAAGAATAGAGATTACCGCACTGTATGTTTTTTTTTTTTTGGGGAATTATTCTTCCTTGTTTTGAGATAGCTTTGCTCTTGTTTAAGTTCCATAAACTTGAAGATTAGCATTACGGATCTCTACGTTAAAAAAAAAAAAAGGGAAAGAAAAATTGCATCCGGAATATGTGAAGGGAGATACACAGAGAAAAGAAATAATGAACAAGCAAGTTAAGGTAGTGTCTGAACACTGAACAGATGTTTGGGTTAAAACTCTCCAATGTTACTCAGAACAAGAAGGGGAAAAGTTGCGGGTGCTGATTTTTTTTGGGGGTCCCTCTCTACATGCATGTGCACAAGGGGAGACTGTTCTATTTGGATTTTAGCTCTATCGTGCCCGCTGTGTTTTGACTTGTCATTTTGATCACTTTTAAGATAATGATTTGTATATGTTACGTATTAAATGGTGACGAGTTTAGTTAGAACCGAGTCTGCTAGGGGACGTAATATGTTGAGGTACTTAGAGTGACATAGTGGTGGGCTAGCAAGGGGAATAAGCAGTTGAAATGGAAAGAAGAGAGGTTTTGACGATGGCGAAGGTAACCAGAAGCATTGATCGCTTGTGAGAGTTGTTGCTGGTATAGACGGTGGTTGTAGAGTTGGCTTGGCTGTTCGTTGCTTATCAACCAGAATTCTTTGGTACATGTGAATGAAACCGTGATGGAAGTCTAGGATGGTATTGGTGCAATTGAAACCACTTTGCATGATCCAGCTTCTTAAGCAGCGAACAAACAGAGCAGTGGGAAGTCAATTAGTAACGGAATCATTACCTTTAGTTGCGACAAATGAAAACAGACTAACGCATGATTTCTCTTTCCTATAATCCAAATGTTGTATTTGGGATCACATCCAGCTTGTGCCCTGCGATTGGGATATGTTACTTTAGAATGGAGTAATGACTCTCCACGTTCATGGCTCGTAAGGTGTTGAAATTAATCATTAGAGGGCAAAGCACTCTGCATCTGATACCGTGTAAAACTCAGTTTAATCTTTTCTGTAATTTTAGATCCTAAGCAGTAAGCTTATAAAATATAAAATTACATCTTGTTTCATCATTACTGAACCTGTAGGAATATAAATTTAAAATGAAATACGCTGAAACCAGCTACATAAGAGCAACATGCAAACAATAAAATATTGCTACCAACCACTCAGTAAGAATGAAAAGCAAACGAAAATAGTAAGTCTATAGACTTCAGAAAGCCAACTGGTGCCCTGAAGACATGATCTTCAACATGTTTAGTTATGTCATGTTGACTAATGAGAAGTCGTAAAAAGTTCTTTTGTATTGAAATGAGGCAAATATTGATGTAAGGGAGGCTGTTCAAGGAAGCAAAATTATAACTGAGGCCTGAGGGCATGCGAGACTGGTGAAATGGTTTTTATACATAGGTTCATTGATAATTACTCTAAATTCAGACATCTGATATTTTCCCCTGAAGATTAACTAAATTCACATGATTCAGGTCTCATAGTATTTAGCTTGTACTTTGTAGTTTATTGCTGACATCTCCTATCTTGATAAATGCCTTACAGTTGAGCCCTTGTGAATTACTTGAAATACGGGAAAAGTATCGTCAAGCACCTCCACAAGATCTTTCCAGTGTCAACAATGGGGATGTTGAGGGCTATTTTGGAGTTCTTATTAGTCTTTACTACATCCATAAGCTACTTTCAAGTCATGGAATCAGGCCAGCGCACGAGATGCTTGAAAGAAAATTGAAGCAAGGGTAGGTCTTTCCACCACTTTCATGACCACACCTTTATATTATCTGTGACTGATGTCTGGAAAAAAATTAAGAAACATATTTTTGCTTATTATATGTTATTTTATGTGCTTCAACTACAATGGTTCTGAACGTGCATGTCTTGTTCCAGATTTTTTGCAAAATATGTGAGTAAAAACGAAGTTCTTTTGAAAGCAAGGATGTCAATGCAGCAAAACTTATCTCATGGAGCACCAAGTCCCAAGTTGTCCAAAATGCTTGAAATACTGCGGGAACATTTCAGTATGAAGAGCTTTTGTTCTCAAGTGTCAAAATTCTATATAAAATATGTTTACTTGTCATGGTTTTCGAATTTCCGCTGTGCTATTTGTTTTGAGAGGGAAAAAATCAATGGTTTTGCATTACTAGTTGGAAAGTAAATAGGCTTGTTCTTAGCAAGCGCACTGCTAATCTTTGTAACCAAAAAGGTAAGTTTAAACTTTAGGAGAATAAATTGAGAAAGTGTTTATCTTCACAGGGTCAAAATGTTAAAGGAACCTTTCCACCTGAAAAAAAAGGTTAAAGGAACTGGCACTCTTAGGAAATTAATTTTAGTTGCAGTGAGAAATGATTCTATAGCTTTCTTTGAGGATAAGTTAGTTGTTAGAATTTGTTGTTGTTGTTTAGATCGTTATTATTTAATGATTATCTGATTAGTTAATTAATTATTAATCCATTGGTTAATAGTTACAAGATTTATTAATGTATGACTTATTGGATGTGTTTGCAGAAGCCAATGATCCTCAGAGCTCTAGGGTTATTATTTTCTCGAATTATAGGGAAAGTGTGAGGTAAAATAAACTTCGTTTCATTATCTTATGCTGCATGATTGGTGAAAGCTGTTTAGTTACTGAAATTTTAAAAGCTACTGGTGGTATAATGATATAATCAGGGATATAATGGATGCACTAGCAAATATTGGGGAACCAATCAGAGCTACTCAGTTTATTGGTCAAAGTTCAGGTATTTATCATGATAATTCTGTTTATCCATGTAGAGAACTTGATTGGGATATGAAATAAAATGTCCGCTTCAATTATTGCAACTTTGCAATATATCTTCTATTGAGCCCAACATGACTAAAAAGTTGACATTTATTAGTGGTAAACCTGAAAGAGGGGATAAAAAAGTTGACATGAAGAAAAAAAGGGGGGAATAAAACATGAGGGCTGAATTGTATTTTGTCGTACATGAAAGGGCATGAATTTCTTTTTGAAAAGAGCAAAGCTCGATACACTAATTCTGCAGAGCATATCTAAAAGGGAATTCTGGCCTCTGCTAAAAAATACGGTAATAGTAATGGTCAAGAATGCTTGAACTTTCTCTGACATGATAAAATTAATCAATTATTATCGGCTTTCCATTTTTTTCCTTATCTTTATTTTTTGGGGAGATGTCTTTTCGTCCTTCTTACCCATTGTTTCAGTGAAACCGCCTCTTACATATTAAAATTCAATGTAATGAATTCCAGGGAAAACAATGAAAGGTCAGTCCCAGAAAGTTCAACAGGCAGTGCTGCAGGTATGTATTCCTTTTGGTATAATTTTTGCAGTCCTTGCATATACTTACGTCGTTTACCCACAGAAATTCCGTTCTGGAGCCTACAATGTCATTGTTGCTACATCAATTGGTGAAGAAGGTCTTGATATCATGGAAGTTGATCTTGTTGTAGCTTTTGATGCTAATGTATCACCACTAAGAATGATTCAGCGCATGGGGAGAACTGGAAGAAAGCACGATGGACAAGTTGATATCCTTTGGTTTCCAAAAATGTTTGTTGGCAATTGTTGCTGCTGATGTCCTCTGCTGAATAATTTCTTGAAGATCCTGATAGCATTTATTCTTTAAAGTGCTCTTAAATGCTTGTTCAAGTGATTCCTTCACGGCCATTACTAGTTTTAGCTTGTGAAGGGACTGAACTGAAGGGATACTTGCGGAAACAAGCCAAGAGCAAGGCTATTAGTAAACACATGCGGAATGGGGGCATAAATAGCTTCACTTTTCATCCTAGTCCCAGGATGGTGGGGACTCCCTTTTATGGCTCTTATTCTGTTACATGTTCTGTTGTTTTCTCTTGATGGAAATTTCAGTTTCTGACCCATAAACCTCAAATCCTGCTTACTATTTGCGTAGATTCCCCACGTCTTTAAACCAGAGGTTCAGTTTGTTGAGCTGTCAATTGAGAAATTTGTTTCCCGTGAGAAGAAAGTAAGAGGTGACTCCATTCAGATACATGCATCTATTGGCAAACTCACAGCAGCAGAGAATAATATACTTGCGAAGTATTTTCCAACCACTGGTGAAAATACGTGGAAGCCATCTCTTGTTGCCTTTCCTTACTTTCAGACATATCCTTCTAGAACACATAAAGTGAATCATTCCTGTAGAGCAATAATGCTCATTGATTTGATGCAACGTCTGCAAGGACAAACGTCATTCTTAGGAAACAGTAAAACTTCCATCCCTCAGGTTTTCTCCTTGTCTAGGCTTGTCATTTATTTGTTGAATTCAATATAGCTATCATATGATTGCTTTTCTATTTTATTCAGGATGGCCCGTGTATAGAAGCTAGCAATGCATCCGACCTAAACAAGATTCGCGAAGTTAGATCAGGTAATATCAGTTTCAGTTTCTCAAGAATTTTCACTATGGATTTGTAAAGATGGTTGGAGCTCATCCGTACTTGTTTTATTTTCAGACCAGAGACAATGTTATTATAGGAACAGTCACACAAAAAAAAGAATAATTATCTTAGTTATTGTTTCAAATATATTTTGTAATGAGAATTGCGATTATCCTCTTTAGTTTTTTTCCCCCTTAAAGACCTTTTTAATCTTGCAAGTTGCTTAACCTTTTGGGGGGGGGGGTGAAAAGAGATATTAAGCATATTGTATTGCAACAAAGTGATTCAAACATAATGCAATTTCATTTTCTTTTGGGGGTGGGGGATTGATGTTTGGAGAAGTGGTGACCTTCTCATATACATGCATATAAAACCTCAAAATATGAAAACCTGTGAACACATCTGCTAGTTTGATGCCTTTCCTTTATTTATTTATTGTCCTTTTCAGACAACAAATCACACTCTAGGCATACCGTTGGAAGCAATGCAGTCTCTGTAAGTTGCCTGAAGCTGGATTCCTCTCGTTTAGGGATTCAGACTGAAGACTTTGTTGATCTAACTGCACCAGATAATATTGTGGGAGAACAGAGATCGCCTAATACAAGTTGCATAAAGAAGGATGATCTACCGTCATCTAGTTTTATTGACTTAGATGAAAATAAAGAGAAAACATGTGAGTTTGAAGAGACAGTTCCTGACACTCCAATTGCTAACACAGTTATGTCAGATGAAGGGCATAGCAATAGTGGAACGCCTGATCATTCTCAGTTCAAGACATCTTTGTTGCTAGACGACGTATTCAATAACGACATCAATGAGTCCCAGTGTAGTCCCCGTTTGACCAGTTTAATTAAAAGTGGTGTTGTTCCAGAGTCTCCCATTGATGAGAGGACTGATTTTCTTCCAGGTCATGATGGTTTTTTCAATAATGTTGCAAAATAAGATCTCTGTTAATTATGTCATTGAATAATCTGTCCTGAGATAAATAAAATTTGCAGGGTTATCAAGAAGCCAGCTTATCATTCGGCACTGTAAACCACTTGTTCATCACCAGACGGAACAACAAATTACCTCAAGTCTAGGGACAAATGAAGAGGTCGTTATTGATAATGCCGCAGATGTAAATAACGTACCTATTGATCCTTCTAATAATGAAACTCAAACTCTTTTATTCGAACGGAAGAGTCGTGCAATTAGAAGAGTTCATGTCTTTAGTTCTCCTGTGGTGGAGGAAGCCCAAAATCTTTTAGCGGATATTACCAACCGGAGCTTTAGTGAAGATTCACCTTTATGTGGTGGAAATGTTGCTGATAGTGTCAAGCCAGCACATAGATTTAAAAGGTTGCGTAAAGCTGACGATGGTAGGCGTCATAGGAAAGAGAAAAGCAGAAAAGATCATGGCAAAGGTACCTTTTGCTAATGTTTGTTGCGTCCAACTTTAATCTTTATCAATGTTTCGTTACCCTCAAAACTGAAGGAAATATTTGACTTTAGCTAACTTTTATATCTATGGAAAAAGCTTTACTGGTGGCAACACATTATAATTGAACATTATATATGAAGTATTGCGGTGAACTTAATCTGTTTCTATTTGTTCTCTGCATTTTAGGTAGAAGGAAATCAATGCACAATGTCAGAGTCTTCATTGACGACGAGGCTGAGTAAGCTCATGCTTAGACTTATTAAATGTTGCATTCTCATGTTATCCTTCTCCTTATCATTTTTGGTAAACGTATTCAGCCTATCTTTCATGGTTTTGTGGAAACAATACATGAGCTACTCAATTTCCTTAGGGTTTCTTCAGAAGCTGACGTTTCTAATGATGAGGATGGTGAGGATGACAGTTCATCGGATAGTTTCATAGATGACAGGATGAACCCTACAGCAACAACTCAGTCCAGAGCTAGCGGAATAGACATGATGGCAATATACAGGTTCTTATTCTTCCCTTTTATTTCCCTTCAAATTGTAATCTTCTCAGCTTCCTGGTGAAAAGCTGTCGGTAGACATGCATGAATAGGGGCAATCTTTTATAGATATAATCTGTTAATTTCTTCTTATTGGAAAATATTGTTGCATTAGCTCATTATAATTAAAATAAAATTAGAGAGGGGATGCTACAAAATGACAATTTTATGTGCAAGTCATCCTATTCATCATATTTCTGTTCTCTTGAATTTTACATGATATTAGCGCTTGGTTTAAGACAAGAGTAAGATAATCATCCTGAAACAAATGTCATTATAGACTTCACTGCTTGGTTATGGTCGTTCAATTTATGTCCTTTGATGAATTCCATGGAGTCCTTCATTTGGCCATGGCTATAGAACACTTGCCTGCTGTCCTCACTTGGATTTTGGCTTGCTTAAAAAGCCATGAGACAAAACGAGACAAATGGAAGTGCTGTACTTGAAGAGTGAATGGGTCCTAAAGCATGCAAGAATTTGAAATTACCAATAAGTTCTCCAAAGCAATTCATCTATTGGTTTTTTCATGCATTCATCTCATATCTTACATTATTGGGTCAGATTTGAGCATTGTCAGGCTCAGTTGAAGGTAGTTCTCCTAATTTTGAATTTTTTTCATCCATGGGATTCTAACCCTTGACTTTACTTAAAGGAATCAAGTTCTTTTCACCCAACCAACTATCGTTGGTTTCTTTGTTAAACTTCTTCGTTGCTTGGTGAAGAATTCCTTAAAACAAGGATTTCTTCACCGTCCTAACTCTTTCGCTATTATTCCAAAATTGGATTTCAAAACTAACACATCTGCATTAGCTTTTGTAGCCTAGTTAGAATTGAAGCATGTACAAAATACGTTTTCCATTAGCGGGAGAGGGAAAGAAAAGATTGCTTTCTTGTATTCTATGTTTTGGTTTCCTATTTCTGCATTGATCAGAACCCTTATCCCTTTAAAATTTCCTGATTAACTTTCGGTGTTGTAAATGATGCATAACCGAAACTATGTTGCAGGCGTTCTTTGCTCAGTCAAATACCAGTTGAAGGAGGGACCAACGTTTCTGCAACATTTAGTCCTGACTACGTGTCGTCTATGACTATAATTAGTGAAAATGAGGACTCTTCTGGCAGCATACCAAGACATATTCAGACTCGTCAAATTGAGCAAACAAATCAGTCAGCTTCCAAGAGTTTGCAGTCCGTTGAAGGCAACCAAATCACCTCAGAAGCTACACCTTCGAGTAGTTTTCCTGCTGAAAACACGACACAGATGAGAAGTCGAAAAAGAAAATTGTCATTTCATCGTTTTGGATTTCCAAGTGCAAATCTTGAGCAGCAATTTGCACTTCAATCAAACGAAGAACCTATGGATGCTTGTGCAGCTAAGGATATTCTCTGTGATGATCACATTTTTGATAATATTGACCTTGATGAGTTGGAGGCTCAAGCAGCTTCTCTTCTTAAACAAAACTCAGATTTTTCAGCTCAGAAGCAAGGTGCGCATACAATACCTCAATCTCACTTGCAAAATCCTCACCTTTCCAACCCATCATTCGACCTTGGGATATGAAAACTCATGGGAATGCACGTAATAACCATTGTTGCTGCTGGCCCTGGCACTTCCATTGTGGACTTGCCTTGGTGCAATTTCAGATAATTGAAAATTCAGCAGGATTTTGTACAGGTTAATATTTCAGTTATCAATAGCTGTATAGTTTATTCATGCATATAAGGGAGCAAGAAAATAATGTACTTACATCCTTTAATATTTAATTATGCAGTTGGAACTCGCAGGATCATATTTGAGATATTTCTTCATTGTTATAATTAAATGTATATAAAAGTTTGTACAACAACTTGCTCCTGGCAAAAAATAATGTTATGGGATTTCTTACAAACGAAGTGTTTTAGTTGTCATTAATTGAGCTAATACTACTTCTAGTCCTAAAATAAGAGTTAGCTGAAGATTCAATTTGATTGTAAATATAATATTCTAATTTTTTTTTATATTTATTTATTTATTTATAGTAGTTCTCATAGTGATTACACATGTTAAAGAATTTTCTTTTTAATACATATAATTAATAAAAGTATTTTAGTGAAAACAATGCATTTATTACAAATATTAACTTAACTAATTTTCTTAACACTCAAATTAATTATCTAATTTTTATAGAGATTCGGAGGTAGTAATACTGCTGGCCGGTTTGCTCAGAGTTTTGCTGTGTTGGATTGTTAGTATTCAAAGGTTCAGTTTTGAAGTGAAAGCAAAGTGAACCAAACTGATTTGTTTAGAAAAAAGGTTGATCTATAATGATTTGACTTCTCGATTATTTTGGTTTGGTTGTGTTAATTCGATTCAAGTTAAACAAAGTTTTTCTTTTTTTTAAAAAAATAAATTATTGGTAAACCAGTTTAAATTTGTGCTCTTTTTTGATGTGAAAATGCCAGCCCTTTATTTTTTTTTTTTTCTGATGCGAGCTTATTTATACTATGAAGTATATATATTAACCTCGTAAATGCTATTCCTCCAATCCTAAATATAAGACCTTTATATACACTACTATAAAGGTCTTATATTTAGAACCAGAAGAGTATTATTTTTTTTCTTTCATGTGATTTTGTCAGCTATACAGATATCCCCACCATCATATTCTTATTGGTCAACAGCAAACAAAACTTTAATCACATATCTTTGCTTAAAACTTTAATTACAAAAGTAACTCCATATGTTTTAATTATGTTATAGTATTTTAATCATAATTAGGTTGACGCTAATTCAACTATGCTTGGATCATTGGCCCTTGAACCACTCATTTGACTGAATTTTAGTTCCTTGAATAAAAGTATGATCAGTCATCTCAAACTACAGTAAAAAAAATAGATATTTCAAAGGATAATACGAATCCCATTATAGTATGGCATAAAGTAAAGCAAAAGATTAAATAGAGTACATAAAGACTAGGGAAAAGAATATTAACACAAATGGAACAAGACAGAGTCATTCCTTGCATTCCCCTTAAGTCCCTAAAGAGACAGCACGAAGAAGATCAACTTACATAGTTGCCTAAAACTCAGTAAACTTTCCAACCAAGGAAATACAACCTACACCTAAGAAGCATCCTAGCATGGTATTAACAAGCATTCAACTATCTCTTACATTAGTCAGGGTCAGAAGCTGAAATGTTTACATTGAAGGAAAACAAGCACATGTAAATTAGGGAAACATTAGAAGATCACCAATATGTTGAAGGAAGCTGAATATTCCATGGCCCACTTGTATGCTTCACGACAAACAAGCTAGACATGACCTGCGTAGCTTGCAGGCCGGAAGTCCAGTGGACTCAGGGCCGATGAAGGAAATTGTGCTCGGCCTGGTAGCCACAGGCCATCTTTATGGGGTTGCAGCATCTGTGGCTGGCTGTGTTTCTCCCCTTGGCCAGCTTCATCCAATGGAGCTTCTTTCTTCTTCTTTACAAATTCAAAGAACTCTGCAACTTGATGAGCATAACTACACAGCATAACAAAAAAATTCAAATGCACAAGGTCATGATAGACGTACGAATATGTTCTTGCATGTTGGTTTGTTTCATTAATGATACTTAAAAAAAAAATGCCATACCAGGAAACCAAGATTTTTAATGATCAAGAAAAACGAAGACACTTTTTATCTTGGTTCTAATTCCGATCACTAAGCCAGTTGAAGAAAAGTTCTAAAAACTTTCCAGTCCCTAAATTGAAGTAATGATTATATGAAATTGTCATATTAAAAAAAAAAAAAATCCTATCTAACTGCAGCCAAGGAATACCATCATCAGCAAGTATCAGAGATAAACCACACTATCAGCAAGAACCTAATACAAACATATATTACACTGCTTAACCCAAGTCCCATGAAACTTAAACTTACCGTCACCAATTTTAGGTAGTGACAATTCAGTAAGACTCATTAGAAGACTGTCCAAATGAAGTCACCTTAAAGTTTCATGAACAAATCGTTCAACATAAGAATGTAGACAAGAAACGAGAAAAAAAAAAAAAGAGGTAAAATTATATAAGTAAGGATTAATTCAATAATGCTGCAGAAAGTTAAAAACAAACGGATTATTACTTTCCAAGGGTGTAAATGGGTCGCGTAACAAAAAAGGGTGTAAATGGTCGTGGTTCCCTAGAGAATTCTTATTTCTAACAGTGGTGGGGGAGGCAAAATTGCCTCTCATTCACTAGATTGCGCCACGTGTGAAGCACATTAAGCAGACGACTTTATTAGAGATTAAACACCTTATCAAGAGAAAAAGGATATAATTATCGATATGAATAACAACCCTTTATTAGAGATTATATAGAGACTAGCATATAGTTTGGCCACTTATCTGTACAGTTTCAGTATTAATAATGGAGCAGTAGGCCAGAATTGTTTTGCACGCCTCATTATTTATTAAATCATTGCTTTACCATGAAATTTAGCAAACCCAATTTGCAACTTTAATTAGCCGAAACTAGAAAAGAAATAATCAAGCGCAATAGAAAAATCACGTGGGTAAGTAGACATCTCACAGAACCAAGTTTAGTCCATGTTCAATGCTATCTGAGCAAGAGATAGATAGCTTACTGTCTTTTTGCCTCAATGTCTCTGCTGAAATCAATATTGGGTTCGCAGTCCAGAATTAATGCAGGAACCTGCTTGTTATAAAAAATTCTCAAGCCATACTACTAAATAACGGATAATAAAGTTAACACATCGATATCAAAAAGATAATACCTTCTGAAGGCTTGAATGCATACGATCACCCTCCAGATAAAACACACGCTCCCTTATAGCAGGATGCAAGGAATTGTCGACATGCAGAGGCAACTTACTCACAGATAACACTTCACGACTGCCGCTTTGGAAGGGGTATAACCAGCTTTCATGCTTTTCATGGAGGTCACGGAGATAGTCCAATGTGACTCCACCTTCCTCTTCCCTCCTCCTCAACCTCATTCTCTTATGGCAAGTATCAGGACTTGCCCTAAGATAGATAAAACCATCAGGAATAAGTCCAGGCAAGCAAGACACAACAGGATCGAACCACGAGTCATAAATACTAATCTCCATCTCATTCATCCACTTAGCCTCATGAACAGCTCGTACAAAGACCTTTATGCAACATTCAAGATGTCATAAGAATACACTAGTGTTGAATCTCTCAAAGCAGGGTTTTTTTCCCCCCTTGATTTTTTTTTTTGGGGCCAATGTTTCCCCTCTTGAATTGGACAAATGAGAAAAAGAAACAAACACATGCTGCCAAACCATCACTTGCAATCACTAAAAAACTCTAACCAATGCATGTTAAAAGCAGTTCTTCTGAAAAATATATAAAATGTGAGGGTAAGAAACCCCATAATAAAAGAAGCAAGGGAGGAAAACATGAATTCAGGAGAAGCTTTGTTAACAAGGTAATTTAACACCAACTTACTAAATAAGGAGAACAATACCAAAGCATTGAATTCTCACCATTCTGTCACTAAAAACACTCCTCTCCATTAATCGAAGAGGCTTCATTCCACCAGATGACTCTCTTTCCTGCATAACCCTGGTAACAA
This sequence comes from Neltuma alba, assembly GCF_004799145.2. Lineage (NCBI taxonomy): Eukaryota > Viridiplantae > Streptophyta > Magnoliopsida > Fabales > Fabaceae > Neltuma > Neltuma alba. Next base: position 16,630 of record NW_021632361.1, on the reverse strand, counting down.
ATACATAGTTCTGAAATGTGTAAGCATACCGTTGGGGCTCAGCATAGAAAGCATCCAAAATATTGAAGTGATCAGCTCCAACATCCTGCCACTTGTTAATGGGTTCAGGAACCACCTCAACAAGGTCACGCAATTCAATTGTTTCATTAGCTATTCTCTGAAGGAAAGTAGTCTTCCCAACACTGATATTTCCCTCAACACAGAATGTAATCTGTTTCTTTTGTGGAAGCTGCAAGGAAGAGGTATCATCCAACTCTTCATCCACACTCTTTTTGATGTAGGTTGTTATACTTTCAGCATGGTTCCTGTGGATGATTCCCACAGAACTCTGAAGATATTCAACCATCTTATCACTAGATTTTCCAAAGAACTGCCAAAAAAGAAAAAAAAGAACCAGGTAAAAATTTAACCTTAACCTCAAAAAAAAAAAAAAAAAGGTGATGTGACACCTAAGGTGCAATACTTCTTCCTTTTATACAATGCTGACCCTGCTATCTTTCTTTTATGGCAATTCAGCTTGATGAACAGCCTAGGAATTTTAAGAAATAGGTGTAAATTGGCTAGAAGCTAATTTTAGATTCCTAGAAGCACTGGAGTCTTCATAGGCGGACTAAAGTGCAGCAAAATCAAATGTGCCATGCGTAGTGAACATCGTTCCTATTTGTTATAGATAATAAATCCACTCCTCACCCTTCTTCTAGCGGTTCAAGCTTTTGAGATCAAAGAGTTCAGACACACTTGAGTATATAGGAATAAGATAACTGAACTTAGACAAATCATATATGCTAGTCAATCAGACAAGTAAGAGTTTTGTTATCAAAATAACTTGAATTAGAAATGAAGTTGGAACTTGGATGATAAATAATTGTACTGAAAATACTAAACGAAGCTCAGATATACTCAAAATATGACATAATAAAGCAACAAGACTATCCAGGCATGATTTATCATTGCAAGAGATGAGGCATCCAGTGATGAACCATGATCAGGCTGCAGGTGTACAAAGCGCAATGACAGCAACATAGACAAATTTATACCTTGTCTTTGTAAAGTTTCTTGAGCTCAACAACCCCAGCAATCCCTTTCCTTACAAGCTTTCTCAAATTTCTCGGACCCACGCCTGGAACAGTCAGTAAATCAGGATTTAGTGACGCCTCAAAGCTACTGGATAAACCCTTCTGTCGCCTATTTAATCTCAAGGGCTTCTCCTCAGAAGCCACTGAACCACAACACACTTCTTCAGTATCCCCATTACCACACTTCTCCGAACTCCTCGTACTCTCACCAACATCAGAAGAAAGAGAAGACCAAGTTCGTGTCCCCTTTATACCGTCTTTAAGCAGAACCCAGGCTCTTGCTTGCGTAATGTCTCTCATACTATCATCAACCACGCACCTACAAGCACCAAAACTTCCTGAACCCGCCAAAGTGGTGAAGTAGCGAGATGAAATAGGAGAGTTCACAGGGAAGGGCTTCTTGGTAAGCGAGAACACCAGGGAATGAGAAAGCCGTACGGAAGAAGGCATGGTGTGAAAATGTGGGGAATAATAATGCGAGAGCGAAGAAAGAGAAAACAAGTGGGTTGAGGGGTTCTTGGAGAGAAGAAGAGAAGGCATGGAGGTGGCCGCAATGGAGGGAATGTGGACAGAAGAAGAAAGGCGAAGCAATGTCTGCATTGGTTCGTCTGAGTCTGAGCAGTGTCACCCACTGAAGGCGCGCGGGAAGGCGAAGCGGCTTCTTCTGTAGCTTTGCCCCTGGGGAGGAATTGAAAAAAATTGAAGTACACGGGACCCCAAAAAAAAAAAAAAAACAGAGAGAATTATTTGAATTTTTTAATTCTATCTAAATTAGTCATGTAACCCATACATTTTAAACCTTATTATAATTTACAAAATACATCAAAAATTGGAGAAATAAAAAATTACAAAAAAATTTCGCATAAAAGATAAACAATAAATTAACAAACTCATATTTCTTAGAATAATATTATTTTTTAATGAAAAGATATGTTGATTTAATGAAAATTTTAGGTTAAAACTTTTAGACTAAATAGGCTCAGAAAATTATATTATTAATAATTTAATAACATTGCAATATGTATAAAATTTTAGAAATATGTAGACACAGATTAGAATAGGGAAAAGGAAAAATTTTTGAGTAATTAGATTTATTTATTTAATATACTTTTTAATTGAATCAAAATAAACAAATTCTAACATATTACTGAATTTATCATAAAATAAATAATATGTATAAAATCTCCATGCCTTATTCTGGTCCAAGTAAAAGAATAAAGTAGCATCCAATAATATTATTTTTCAAATACGTCTAATACTCTAATTTTATTTACAATGCATGTAATATATTGATTTTATTTTTCTGATACATGTAATATCCTTATGTTATTTTTCAGTTTGATCTAGTGATTTAATTTTATTTATAATTTAGGGTGTTGAATATCCAATAAATAAAATTAAAGTATTATAAACATATAAAAAAATAGAGTAATATCAAATACTAAACGGATCTTGAAATTAAGAAAATAGCATTATGGATGTTACTTTATCCTAATTAGTGATACAATTTTGTTTTTTGTTTTGAGGAAAATAAGTCAAAGAAAAGCAACCATGGAAGAAAAAGCGGAAGCACAGGACCGTGCTGTCAGGAACGTTGGGAGTAGGTTCCGCTGTCTCGTGCGGGTCAAAAGATATTATTATCAAACTGTCTTTTGCAAAAGCTTTATTATAAACGAAAGCATGGGAGAAATTATTCTCCACGCCACATCCTTATCATTCCATAAATGTTCTGTGTCTTATAGCCACGTGTCATTAGCATACAATTTTTATTATTTACAAAAATATGCCATCTTCGAATCCTAGGACAAGTCACACATATTGCCAAAACTAGACTCTCTTTTTTTTTTTTTTGCCCATACTAAAATTGGACGTGTCATTCGCAATGACAAGTCAACCTAGGTCGTATGGGAAAAAAATAAAATTTTTAATGACTAGGCATAAAAAAATTGGGTTACCATTTAATACGTTGCATCCTAATGACCTTTCTCTACGTTCCATTTTTTTTTTAACCATCCAGCTACGTGTCATCTGGTAAGTCCATGTTATCATTGTAGCACCATTTACAACTCTTCATCAGGTTTGAAGTTTGAACATCATTCCATGTCCAGGAAATAACTTTTTTTTTAAAAATAAATTCCAAGGACTACAATCACGAATTTGCAATTTAAAGAATTAAAATTAAAATGAATCCAAATTTCAAAAATCAAAAATTATATTTACCCAATCAAATTTGATAGAACTTGTAAATATAGTAATTTAAAACATTAAAAAAAAATATAATTTACTCTAAATGACATCATCCGCATGCCACGTACGTGTTTCTCGTTTGTGTCCCTCAAGCTTGGTGCTAAACACAGAAACCCTTTCACATGAAGTCATAAATGTTCACTTTTGTTTGCATCCTTTAGCAAAGGGAGAAATTTAGAAAGAAAAAGGAGGCAAAGCTGATAATTATTGTTAAATACTACCTCCGGTCCTAATTATAAAACCTAGTTGACTTATTTAAGGAGATTAAGAAAGTATGTTAAGTTAGTTATTTGTAATAAATAAGTGTTGTCATTCCTAAAATATCATTGCTAATTAAGTGTATTGGCTAAAACTATCATTATTAGAAGGGTTATCTTAGAAAAAAATGCATAAATATGAGAGAAAAAATGGATTGGGGTCTTATAATTAGGACCAAACAAAAAGTCAAATGAAGTCTTATATTAAGGACCGGAGGTAGTAATGATTACAATAATATCGTAATAGTCTAATAGACAACACAAAAGACATTACCTTTAATACGCCAATGAGTGCTCCACAAACGGTGGCCAGTCATAAAGATTCACACTTTACCAAGTGGCGGCCAAGGTGCTGATAACATAATGAGCATGAATATACAAAAGAATATAGAATTTCAAATAAATATTTCATTTCTTTAATATTCTAGGACATAAAGAGCATAACAATTTGAAGATAAGGATTAATAGAATATATTTCAATCTATTTATTAAATATATTATGTTTCTCAACAATCAATTATATGTTTATTAATGATCAATATCTTTATCTTAATTAGTACTCCCTCCGTTCCTTATTATAAAAGACATTTGATGCTTATAGCATGTTCCTATATATAAGAGACACTTAAAAGTTGTCTCTATTTTTTTGTATTGATTTCCTATTTTACCCCTATTTATTTTGTCTCCAACTCATACTCTCTCTCCCTCCCACTTCTCTTTCTTTTAATAATTTAATTGTTTCTCTCATACTCTCTCCTTATTAATGGGGGCATTATTGGAAAAAATATTATACTTTTTACACATTAATTATCCTCAACTAATTTTAACTGTTTTTTTGATTAACGTAATTTGGTTATTTGTCTCTTATAATAAGGAACGGAGGGAGTAGTATAGAGTATCGTAAGATTTTTTCTTTTCATTTTTGGATTTAAATTCAAGTTTTGTTATTTTAATTAATAACAATTAATAATTAGTTTATAAGTTTATAGTTTAAAAGTTTAATTAATATTTAAATATTTAATTATATTAATTTCATATTTAATTTAATCAGAATTTCATTTTATAATTAATATAAAATATTATTATAATTAATAATTTGTCCCACCTTGGGTGCCCCAACCCTCCTAAGCGAAAGATGAATATCAATATGATATATCATAATATTAAAATCTGATCTGAATGACTTTGTCAAAACAATAAATCAGTTAACTAATCCCTTGGTATAGTCAAAAGTTTTAGACAAATTGATCAAGTCGGACCAGCTTGTCAAAACATTAGGTTAAAAAAATAACAATCTATCATATTTATATTTTAGTACCTGTTTTATTAGATTATGATTGATTTATACAAAATTATTCTATTCACATGTGAATTAATACTTTTTTAATTTAAATATTACTCTTTTTAGAGGTATTTATGAATGAATACTTTTAATATACAATTAAGTTGTATTATTTTATTCATGATTGAGTCCACCTTATTTCAACTAACTTAAATGACTAATCCAATTTTTAGTACTCCTCCACTCCTAAATATAAGACTCTCTCATAGTGTAGTTTACACTACAACAGGGGTCTGAGTCACAGAATGCGTGTGCTGCCCACAGAGGTTCATGATTATTTCGCCGCCTGCTACTAAGTTAGGACAAAGTAAACAAAGATTACAAGACAGAAAGAGCCAATCTTGTTCAGCACATGCTGAATGATTCACTTCCACTAAATCAAGTTTAACCAAACATCACTTGTCACCAAATAATGAATACTGATGGTCAGTTTAAAGTCTGTCCACAGTCTACAATTATCATAATGTACAATGAAATGTGATTTGAACTGTTAATTTTCACCTATGAATCAGAGGACAAATAATAAAGGGGAAATCAAAACCTATTAGCTTTGCCTAACTTAAATTAAAGAATGTTTTCTCAATTTCACCACTTAATTATATAAGTTAAATTACAGGTATTGAGATATTCGTATTCTTAAGGAGGACTAAAACCTTACTTCCTTAGTTTCTTCTATGCTTGTGTATTGACACTTTCGTTTCTAGCTTCTGCCTGTTTACACATGCAATCCGGCATGGGAAAATTGTAGAGTGAACCACCTGGCTTTTTCATCTCAATTCCCTTCTGATCACTGCGGCGAAGCATCTCTTTCACTTGTTGCTTAAATACTTTCCAACTGCAGAATCAGTATTAGTAGTAAAAATTAAATTTTGAACTTACGCCCACACAGTAATGAATCTGGAAAGTATATCACCTATTATTGCTATCAAAATGTGCTTTTAGTAAAGATGGAAGATAAGTTGCGTAAAAAGAAAAATAAATTGCACAAAATGTAATTTTGCATATAGAGAAGTTGTATAAAGGGAAGATGAATTGCACGCAAAGAAAAATAAGTTGCACAAAAGGAAGATAAATTGCAGGAAGGGAACTAGCTTGCACATAGAGAAGATGGGCTGCACAAAGAACAAAGTGGTCATTTCATATTGTTATTTCGCCTATAGGACCTCATAGCTTCACCTTTTCCTAGAGACCATTCCCCCATTAATTTTCAAATCGGCATTTATCCCCAATTTTCCCTATTTTATTTAGGTTTTTATTAAAAGTTACTCTATTAGGAGCTATTGGGCACAGTATAGAGCCCTTACAATGGGACTTCGGATTCAAAAAGAAAATGCAGTTTTAGAACTCTGTTCTCTCTCTCTCTCATGCCATTTGTTCCTCCCTCTCGGATTTCTCTCTGTTCCTCAGTCCGTCGTCAGATCTTTCTGACCTTTTCTGTTACTCCCTCCCTCTTTCTCCATCAACTCCCCCTTTATTTTCTTGCATAAAGTGCATTCCAAGTACTGCCACCCACCAATTTTCCAAGGGGTAATATTTAAACTTACAAGGTTCTGGCTACTTAAAAGCAGTCTACACCTATTGTGTTTTTTCCCTGCTCAAATAGGATAGAAGCACTCAGATGTTTCCAACGAAACTGAACCTATTATGTCTATATGCAGTCAATCACATAACCTTGAGACGACTGGTATAATAGTTTACCTATAGAGTTTGCATTTATTGTTCTCAACGCAAAAATATTCCTTACCGTGATGAATGAAAAGTTGTAAATCAGATGAAAAGCATGGAAGAGAACAGAAATTGCACCTTATGTTGGGGTTGTCAAATAATAGAGCCAATCTTCTCTTATCTGGTCTAATCGTTTTTGCATGGCCACCAAACATATATCGCCTGTGACCCATCAAGAAATGTGGAAAGTTTCCACCCTGAGTTGTAACGAAGACTTCACTATGAAGGCAGACCGTGTAATCAAGTGCAGCCAACCTAGATGAGTGGCCCTAAGCCAGAAACACGAGTTAGAATAATTAACTTGCTCCCAGAGACATTCTTAACTTCAGTAAAATCTAGTTTACCCTCTTGTGGATTGGCCCCAAAACAATTTGCCCCATTGGAAAACTATTCAACATCACAATTCATTCCCTTTCACTGAACCAACCAATAATTTGGTCTCACTTTAAGAAAGCTAACACAAGGTATACCTTCACTATTTGAAAGCATGATAAACTTTGACACTTTCCAGTGTTCCTGAGATTATTACGAGGATTAAATGGGCATTTTTATTTATGTGATATACGAAACCAAACACTCATTATTCTGACACTTGATTATCCCAATAAAAATGAAGACCGAAATAAAAGATAGAGATGGTAATGTGGAAATGGAAAAAAATGATGGGGAAGAAGAATAAATATTTTAAACCCGAAGGGAGGGCCAAACCACATGTGAGTCCTTTATTAGGTATTTACATAAGCATATCCAGTCCAATTACTCAATACCATGAATGGAGCAAGCTCTTCTGGAGTAGCCAGTGTATCCTTGGTTTGTAATAGCGGAAACATTTTTTTAAGGGGCGCCATAAACTTTTGCTCTTTATAAATCTTTCCTGCTGCAACATATACTGTGGTCGTATTATCAAAACCCATGCCCCTAAGCATCATCCCCACCTAAAACATCAAAAAAAAAAAATGCTAAGCTGTGAAAATACAAACTATGAAGCAACAGAGAAATCATCCACTTATGTAAGTGCTACAGCTTAAAAGGGGATTTCATCGTAGTACATCCTACTAGAAGTCTAGTCTTGGAAAATGTAGCATATGCCCAATTGTAAAAGCCCATATACATAACTCCAGAGAGATTGGAGAGCTTAATTGTTTTTGACTTGATCAAGAAAATTGAAGATAGGGTTTATTTTGTATACTAATTTTAAGTAGAATAATTATTTTTTCTCATTTGTAAACATTTAGAGAGATGGGAATATGCATTATGTTTTTAGCTTAGCCAAGAGAAGAAAAGATAGACTTTCTTTTCAGCAGACATTTTTTATTTTCAATCCTACCTATTTTTCTTTTAAGGGTTGTTCAAGCTTGGCTTTTATTTATGCTGTTTTTTCAAATGGGAGAGCATTTGGCATGCATAGGTTGAAGATTTTTCGGTAAACCAAACCAGTGAATCCATTACTTTAAAAGAAATGCAAATCTATAGCCTCACAGTTTACAAATAAATTTCACAGGATTTTTTCAAATCCTAAACTGCCAAACAATTAAAATGACCAAAAAAATGTTTAAATAACTGAGTTCATGGGAATTCTAATTAAAGCCGAAAGAAATTCCTTGGGTTGTGGTTTCCAATAGAGTAATCAGTTCAACTACCAATATAAACAACAAATAAGATGCACCAATAGCACAAAAACAACAAACCTCAAGGGCTTTTAAGTTTTTGAAATCAAAGAAAATAAATAAATTCTTCAAACGATATACCTCCAATGGAGTCATTGGGCATTTTCCATTGATTCGATTTGCACCAGGCTTGATTACTTTATTCTTTCTCCTGAATTTACCCCGCCAACTCCTTTCCCGAGCAATATCCATTTCACGCTTCTCTTCCTCACCCCCATCATACTCACAACATGAAAATGCAACCATATCCTTTTACAGAGAGATGAACAATCAATAATAATATAAGATTTAACTTGACAAACTGAAAATTATACAAAGATATTAGTATAGAACCTCCTCAAATCGAAGATGCACAGAAACATATTGCCCTTTACTTTGGGAGCTATATTTGACCATCCGCTCAACCATGCTTTCCCCAAGTGTTCTTATAGGTTCTGAAAATCTAAGAGCTTCAAAATTGGCAAAGCACCTGAGTCCTTGGATTTTAGAGGGCACATTCTGAGCTAATCTGTTGGAGAAAGGTGCAATGCGAACAGCTCTGCAAAAAGGAATGAATAAAAGTCATCTAATGAGCCACAGACAGTATGACAAGTTAAATAAATAGCAAGTTTTATCAAAGAAGTTAAAAAATAATAATAATATAATAGTGGACAAGAAACATCCAGAAAAGGGCCATAACTGTAGCACTTTTTGGCTGAATGTACTTTTAGGAAATCTCTATAATATGCATCAGTTAGCTTATAACACAAAATCCCCCCTGCAATCCTACATTTGTTCCAGAAAGTTGAGAAACACCATCAAACCTAACAGTCAACAATTACATGGATACTCAAGAATTTGAAGTTTTAAATTCCCAAGAACCATATGTCAGCTGTCAGGTTGGCTTAGAAAAGGACCCATATATCAGTCTTCAAACACATTAATTACCAAAGTGAAAGGTTCACCAATTGAATCTAACAAGTTGAGATGATTCAATCATTTGGCAACATGGATTGCTGGAAGAAAAGGAGAACACATCGAATCAAACTTTGAATCATAGCAATCCCAAAGAGGACCGAGTGGGATGGAGAACCAACCCATTGAAGTACCTCATAAAACATCTCACACTACTGAACTTATGATACAAGTGTCCCATCCTACTTCAATTTCCATCCAGTGGCCAGCCCTATAGAATCAATGTTCTGATGACAACATTTTGCGACACTGCACTCAATTTTTTTTTGCTGATCAAAAAAAATCTTCAGCGGGTAGGTCTTCTACAAAGTTGCTAACCACCAACTTTGATATTAATTGATGGACACCCAAGTGTAATGGATACCAATCGGGACAAAGTACCCCATTGAGCATCTCAAAAATTGGATATCTTACTACTTAAGCTTCTATCAGGTTCAACCTAAGAATGATTTATCACATCATACTATGATACACATACATTATCCAATGGCTTCTATCCAGCTTGCAAAGTTAAGTCCAATTATCCAAACATGAGCCAAATGTGAGAGCTTAGTTTTCACCTGTTCCTTGTATGAAAACTAACACAAAAACCTAATATGACACTGCGCTTAAAGTAACAAAAATTATACCAGTTTTGATTATCAATATAGGTTTTCCATTGAAGAAGTTGATGACCACCATCAAAGTGTCTAAGAGGGAGGGAGGCTGGTTTAGGGATTACTATTGCTCACCGCCATTCTAAGCTCTCACCAAACTACTTGAAATTAAGCTCACCTTCACGCATTCTGTTACCTCTGCTTTGAAGTTTTCAGGGTAAAAATTTTAGCTTCTAGTGAGTATGTTTATGCTATTGTCTATTGCAATACAGACCAAAGAAGCTCACCAAACAAACAAATATAAAGAGTCTGGCTTACAGATGTATTTAAAGAAGGAAAACAAAACTGAATAAGTTCGGCTTTACCTAAGGTCAAACTTTGGAAACACAAGGTGGTGGATAAAGGTGGAGTAAGTAAGAAATCATTTCTAATTTGTCAATATAATGAAAAGATTGTAATTTCCATCTTAAAGTTCATTAGGCATTTCATTTTACATCCTTAGTCTCTAAGCAGAAAAGAAGTGTTTAAACTGATTAAAATTAAAACACTCACATAAGGAAGGTCAATTTGAGCTTAATGGAATAGCAAAATATAGTTTTATTATTATTGTTCAAACACTTTCTGTCTCGAGGAACTGAAAACCAACCAGACAAGTTGTCCTGAAATTTAATAAGATAGAAAGCCACGCACCCCATTCCTCGAAGTTGTGGAAGCACCTTCTGAATATAGTGAGCTGGACTAGTCCAAGCTTTAACTCTAAGATTGATAATGTTACTTATGTTATTGTCAAAGCGCTGAAGTATGTCATCTGAAAGTTGTCTAGCCACATGCACATGATTTTGAAGTGCACTTATGAAGAAATCCTCATCGAATATCTCCCCAAATTTGCTGCCAAACATTAAGATTTAGCATATGTTAATGTTCTAATCTATGTAAAGGAATTCAGTATTAAGTATCAGATGAGTTATCATGGAATCAAGAGGGACAAATAAGGGAACATTGTAAACAAATAATGTTTGAAACATGATCAGGGATCCAATTGAGATTTGAGACATCAAAAAGTTATGCCCAACCAGAAAATAAAAAATAATAGTTGAAATGCTATTGGAGAAAGCTTGTAGCCAAAAACGGAAACTAATTTTATCATTTCATAAGGTGATTGTTTCCTAGAGGCTGCTAGCATTTTAACTTTATCATTGGCATCAGCAATTGGAAGTTAACTTTTGCCGTTCGGTGTGTTCCAGGTGGTTTGTCATTCTCAGAGAAGCTATGACCGTTATTTATAATCCTACATATGAAACAGACCAAAATTGATACATGTACCCAGAGCCCATCAACGAATGATGATCATCTTCACAAGTCAAAACCACTATCTTTATGCATTTGAAATTCTGTGAGATCTATCCCCAATGCCAATCATCTAACAATGAACCTAGAGCAAGTAAAATGGTAAAACATGACCCACCTTACAAATCCAGATTTTGAATATGTGAATTATGTGCTGGAAAGAAACAATAAATCACAATAATTCACATATAGATAAAACAATAGATATATAACAGCTGTAAAATATGAAGAATCAAACAGCCAACACATTAATGTTAACCTTTGCTATACAGCCAACAAAAAGAATTACCTTGAGTCCCGCCAAACACTATTAAAGTGAAATATTGGAATAAGAAGAGTTGCATTTAGCAGTCCAGCTACTGCAACCGCATCAGATATCTGAGATAAAGAAGATATTAGAAAGTGCCAGAACAAAACAGACATAGGATACACAAATGTGACCCATCTAAATTCAAGGAAAAAAGGCCAGATATTAATTTTTCAGTCTGCCACCGTAATAATTTAGAGCAAGATGCCAAGTAATCAATCACTAGGGGAACCACAAGCAACTAATCCTCAATTCATAACTACTAATGGCATCAATTTCCAATGGAAATGATAATTGAAGACAATCACCTTCCATGAAACCATGATCTCTATAAAGGAAGTATCAAAGGATTATCTGTTGGATTGCTTTGAGACTTGTCTTCTCATCTATGTTTGTTAATCTTAAAGTTAAATTTTAAAAAATAAAATGCACAGAAGGATACAGTGAATTTTTTCAGCCCCTAACCTAAGTTTTGCCGACCAACAATTCCATACCCACGTTGGAATCCTAAGCTTTGCAACTTTAAAGAAATTCAAGGAAAAATAAAATGTTAGATTTCATTAACTGACGTACCGACAGCCGTTGTTGATTCAAACCACCATTTGCTTCAACTATAAGAAATCCATTTGACACCGGCAATTCTAGGACAAAAAATCACACAGGTAGAAGTTAGCTAATCCCTTCCAAAAAAAAAAAAAAAGATAACAAAGGGACCAGAAAAAAATTTATTCAAGTTCCTGATCTAAGAGTGAATTCAAAGAAACTTCAAGAAAATAGTTGCACTTCCAAAATCAATTTTTCTTTAAAACTTCACTTGACATATCAAGTAAACCGGTTTCCAGGATAGGGGAATTCTGGTTAAGGAAAAAAAATACCTGTTCTGAGAACACTTTTATCAGCACAAGGCCTCCACCCTTCCCTCTTTAGATTCCATGCTCTAAACAACTGCATGATATTCATTTCATTCATGGTTTTACATCAATTAACACCAACCATCAATAAACAAGAGAAGCAAACTATCAGCCTATATTTGACTACCTATGATTAAACACACAGGAGGCGTTTAATAAAACTTACAAAACTACAAAGACAATATATTTTCAATTCAACAACAGATTAGTCATTATTGAAATCATTTCAGCAGATTGAGCCCATTTGTCCCCTTTTTTACTCTAAAATGGCTTATAATGGTAAAGTTACACTAGCACATTAAATGGCCATCCCCACAACCACAGACGTAGTACAGCGTTCAGATCAGTCATGTATCTGATGATATCAGGGGATGAAGTAATCAAGGGCACGACAGATAAAAGAAATAGGAGACCAATGAAGTCCTAAAGACCAATGAAAGTGAGTAAAATTAATTCAAAAACAAATGAAGTGGATCGCCACAACCAACATGTTTCTGAAGGTGAATTCTTCTAGATGTATATTTCTAATTTTGTTAATCGAACTTCCTACCGCTGACACCTAAAATGGTGAGTAGGATTAAACTGTTGGATATTTGGCCCCAGTCATATGAACATTACTGCCAATGCAATCTTCAGTTTGACTTCAGGCCCATATGATCCCCAGTTTTTTTTTCCCCTTGAAATAATTGTGCCTCTTGTCTTGACACCTATTTTTTTTTTTTCATCAAAGTACTTCAAAATGCCACGCGCACAAGCCTGTTTAAAGCTATTCAAGAAACGTTGTAACCAAAGCAAAGTACTAGTCTGATCATGAATGATCTCCTTGGATGACCATTTTTAAATGTCTTAACTTTCAAATTATGTCTATTACCCCATTCCATGATTTCATAGACATCTTTTGGACAATCCTATCTATTCAGAGTGAGATGTAGCATCATCAATTCATAATCTCTCTACTAAAACGACCGTTTGGGAAATTCTATTCAGATAGAAAACAGCTATACAAGTCCACAACTGGCGTTTGTACGTCCAAAGTCCATTATGTATGAAGCACGCGTTAGCATGGGGAAGATTTCATCCCGGCCTAGTAACGAATGTTAGTCAGTTACCTCTTCGTTTCATCAACGCCAAAAATCTGCCTTGGCTTACGATTGCAATCCCGCTTATCGTATAAATGGGAAACCTAAATCCGATGCTAAACCTTCTTGTCATCAGTGATCATTTACATCCTCAACGATTAACTAGAGTAGTAATCAGAAACTCATGGACGTAGAAACACAAAATACGAGATTGTGTCGAATTGTCATTATACTATCAAAAGAAAAAATGACAATAAATATAAAGAAACGTTCCGTACCGCATTCACACTTCCATTGCTGCTCTCAGACTCCATTAAAGGCCAGAGCTTCTCAAACACCTGTGGACTTCTATATACTGAGCCTGGAGGGGAACGCTTGTGAACAAAAACAACCCCATTTTTTATACTAACACCATCAAAGTTCAACGAACCCATATACAGCAACATCCCAGAAATATACAACAGGGGCGCAAACAAAAGCAGGCCCCTCCTTCTGAAAACCGCCGACATAATTCCGAAGAGCAACTTCTCGAGTGTGCGCTCCTTGGAACCCCTGATTCCACCACCGACAAACCCATTCGCCCAGCCATTGCTTTTGCTCCGGCCATGACGGAACCGAGGTGATGAAGGCGGGGAGCTGCCGTTCCTAGCTCCGCCTAAGCGACTATACCCATGCATTACGGAAGAAGCTTCAAAATTGCTGAAATCCCAATAATGAAATCAGGATCCAGCACCTGATTCTCACAATAACATCCGGTACCGAGCTCGAAAAAGTAAATTACTTTGCAAAATGTACTTTATTGCGCAATGAGAATTGCGGTAATTTCTCCCGTCAGCTGCTTTTTAACGCTCAATAAAACATTGAATGCACAGCCGAGGTCGGAATGAACCGATGTTCAAAAGAACTGAACCTGCGGAAGAGAAGATTTTCCAGGGAAACAAACAACGACGAGAAATATGCAGAGGCGAAATTTACAGAAAAGAGAGCACAGCGAGGATGGGGAGGGACAGAGAGAGAAGGCGTGTGAATGTGTGTGTGGGGGAGCCTGTGAGTGGGATAGTATCCACGAAGATGAGCACGAAGTTAAAGCGATGTCGGGGGAGAAAGTGGAGCAATAAAGAAGATCGCGTGCAAAGGGCGTGCCGGTTTTATAGAAAGAAATTGTCGACCGTTGCTGATTCCGAGAGATCAAAATCACGTTGATATGGAAATTTGCAGAAAATTGCATTTTTAGCCCAATAACATGGTCGTGACTTGAGGGTACAAAACTTCCCTTAGCTTTTTATTTTCAAGAGCACATAATGTTTTTTATATTGAAAATTAAATCTAAATGCATCTAATTTGATCAAGATTGTTTTGAAAATTTTATATATTTTTAAAATCAAGAGGGGATTCCCATAATATAAAAAAATTCAAAAAAAATTATATAATCAATATAGTATAACTAGACATTTGTCATACAGAGAGTATTTCTTATCCTTAATATGAGTCATCTCATTAAATTTGTTACATGAATATATAATTTTACTTTTATTTATTATTCAGTACACTATTATTTTCTCCGAACACACACATATATATTAAATAACAGTAAATTTTAAAAATATAACTAATGAGATTTAAAAAAATTTCTTAATTTAGTAAAACATGTTAGAATTGTGACTAGAAGAGTACATTTTACATAATTTTAAGTGAGACATAAATTTTATTATAGATATTGATCTATTAAAATCTAAACTTCTATAGATTTACTATTAGATAAAGTAACATTCAGTATTTTAATCTTATCTTTTATCTGTATTTAACACTCTAATTTTATTTATAATGTATCTAATTTTATTTGTTTTAATTGCATTCAACACTCTAAATCATAGATAAGATTAGAGTGCTATGTGTAACTTAAAAAAAAATCGTAATGTTTGATGCATCCAAAAGATAACATCAAGATATTAGATATAATATGCATAAGATTAAAATATTGAATGTGCCTGAGGATAAAATTAGGTGCATGAATGGTGGTTTATTCTTTGTTATTTTATCAAAATTACCATGGATTTTACTATTTTTTATAACTTACATGGCATATTTTATTTTATATCAAGCATCTTTTAAATCAAACACCTATTTTCTCAAATCATGCCATATCTATCAAATAATTAGGTCTAATATTTTTTAAAAGAAAAGACAGATATACTTAAAAGAATTTGAAATGAATTATTTGATGCTCTTCTAATTTTTAATATAAGACTTACTTTGTAATTTTGCATCATAAAATAGATTTTATATTAAGTACAGGAGGAGTATTTGGGAACATGCGTCTTCACTGTGTTAATTTTTTTTTAAAACTAGACTGTGAATTTTAAAGTGCAAAAATACTTTAGATGTATTTATGTATGGTAAAACAATAAAAAGTAGCAAATTAAGTTAAAAAACGAAAAGAAGTTGAAAAAGGAGATAAAAGTTATCAACACACTTTTTACGACATGATTTAGAAAAGTTGCTAATTAACTAAATTCAGGCTTTGTGATGTCTTAAATGAGAAGCCACCCTCCCGCCTCCGAATTAATTTTTCTTTAAAAAAAATGAGAACAATGACCAAAAACAAAAGTATTTGTTGGGTTTCAAAATAATAAATAGTTAATTTTCAGATTTTGACTAATTATAAAATAGTTAACACGACCTATTTATTATTTTGAAATTTAATAAGTATTTTTAACATTTAAAAAAAATCCAATCCAATATCTTTCTAGGAGTATAAAATTGCATCCTATACATCCGATATTTTTTCTATTTTTTACAATAAGAAATTAAAAAAATTAGGAACAAGTAATTTGTGTCCCTCTCGGGTTATTGTGGCACAATTGACGGAAAACATTTTTCTTAAGGCTTCTAAACATGAGTCTGTGATACAATGACAGTGTGAGTTATTAGACAAGCAACTTTTGTCCCCTCAGACCCGGATTTTGCCTATGATCTCACACAAATAATTTTTTTTTTTTTGCTAACAAATAATGATTATATTCTTCTCGTCCTTAATATAAACCTATTTAAGTAATTTGATTAGATTAAAGAAGTTAGGTAAATTAGTTAATTATAAGAAATGTAAACACGTTTTTACTAAA